>NC_090440.1:1752175368-1752475368 GCF_031143425.1 Pleurodeles waltl
GTTGTATTCGACGTCTAGACCTGCTTAGACAACTAACCCAATTATATTTAAAGTAACTTAGTACCAGTTTTCCTTTGTTGTTACTGAAATATTTTGTTTCAATTGCTGATAAAATGTTAACATATTTAGTGGGTACAAAGGACATTGGTGACATGGTTTTCAGTTCAAATTGTAACTTGCTCATCACATATTATTCTGCTAAAGCATTTTTTTAATTTTATGCCACGTTGCCTGAGAAACGTCAAAGAACACATGCCTGAACTTGGGTAGATCTTTTAATTATTTAACATTTGCATCTCTAAGCTGTTGAACATTTTTGTTAGATTTATTTTGTTTGTTTTTTGGGTCTGACAGGAAAACCTATCTTTAGAGGGAAGTTATTTTCGTTAATTTTTCAATGGATGGTATCTATTTGAGTGAAAGAATGGGGCATGCCAAACATCAATACTTTTGAGTGTACACGAATCCTCGTAGTTAATAATATCAGTCAGCATTTTTGTATGTGTTTGTTATAAACTAGGAAGGATTCTTTATAAAAATGTAGTTTATGTTTTTAAGAAGATTAATATTTGAAAGGTTTCAAGGCCAGTTTGAGTGAACCCTATTCTTTTGAAGCTTTCTGTGAATAGTTCTCTTCAAATTATCACACCTGGAAATTGCACTGCTAGCTGATAAGAATGTTTCTGGAGGCTTCTTTTAGGATTGATCCTAAGGGCTCATTGAAAGTGTTTGCAAGATTTTTCCATTGCTCAACCTTTTTCACAGACCTTATCATCAGTTGCAGAGGCAGAATGATTGTATTCTGCGGTCTTTTCAACACCATCCCACAGAGTCACAGCTCTGCTCACGCATGGACTGGAGAAACAGTTGACATATTTCCAGACTGGTGAGTGTTCTGAGTTCTTTCTCTAGAATACACAAACACAACATGGCTAAGAAACCATTAATTTCTGTTTAATATATTTGGCAGGAAATGGGGGGAGATTTTTCATTATATGCTTTGTAGAACAGTCGGAAATGTTTTAAGAAAAGGAAAAAATAGTTATTTTACTTGTATATTTTTAGGACAATATTGCTTGCATAAGTATTTAATCTAACTGGATTACCTAGATATATTGATATTTTTCAGCTGTCTTTCTTTCTTTCACTTAAATGACTGCGGATAATTCTTAAGGTTATCTAACTAATTGATTTCTTGCTTTGAGGGGCTTTATTGTCTGTTGAAAGAAAATAATTGTAAGTATTTGTTTTAAACCATGGCCCTGTAAAAAATATTGTATTCAGTTATTTGATTGTTTTATTTTTCCTGTTGCTACTGTTGTAGAGAAAACATTTCATTTAGGCTTACAGTCATGCTTTTCATTTTTTACATTGAAGGTAGACTATCACTTATGTTTGGGCGTATCTTGTATTTCCTTAGCAGTTTTCTTTGGTTTAACCCCTTATTGCAAAGTGTAGAAAAAGGGGTCACCACAGGAATGTACGGGGCATGCACACAATGTCTAAGAGATATAAGGTATTCTCACACAGAGGAGGGGGATTCAGATTGCGTTGCTCCAAGAAACACATTTAACCCGGGCTGAGGGGCTAGCACTGCAGAAACGGTGGAGGGGCAAGGCATACTATACCTCTTATTCCGCATTCGCCAGGGGTGCCTTGATATGGATCAGAGCTGGGGTTCCATTCCAGGTATTGGACACTCTCATAGACCCTGAGGGATGTTTTGTAGCAATCCGGGGTCGACTGGAGGGAAGAGACCTAGCGTTGATCAATGTCTATGCCCCGAACTGGGACCAGGGTGAGTTCTTTGCACGCTTATCGGGCCTCCTAGCCACCTATTTGCAGTTCCCCCTAGTGATGGGGGGCGACTTTAATTGTGTGGCCGACCCCTCCAGGGATCGCTCGCATCCTCCGTTACATGATTCCCCTCTGATGAGAGTGGCAGGGCTATTCTCCTCCTGGCAGGCAAATTGGGGGCTGGTGGATGTCTGGAGACGGCTACACCCTGAGACCAGAGACTATTCCTACTTCTCTCCCTGGCATGAGCTCCATGTCCGCTTAGATGTGTTTTTTTGCTCCCCAGACATCTTCCCTCAGGTGCATAATGTTGAATACCTGACCCGCACAATCTCTGATCATAACCCTCTGTTACTAGAGTTCCGCTGGGGTTCACCCCCTCCCCGCATCCCCACCTGGCGGCTGAAGTCTGAGTCCCTAGAAGACGCACCCTTTCGGGAGGAGCTGAGACAACATATTACCCACTTCTTTGTAGATAACGAAGCCTCGACCAATAACCCCTTGATTGAATGGGACACTTTTAAAGTGGTGGTACGGGGGCGCTGTATTGCGGGAGCGGTGGGGATCCGAAGGACTCTACTTAGGGACACTAAACAAGCGGAGAGTGAGCTGCGGGAGGCGGAGAAAAAAAGGCCTGAAAATCCGCTCCTTCAACCTACTATCTTAGAGCTTAGAGCAACGGTCGCTGACTGTGTGGAGCGTCTTCGATGCTTCGACTACCAAAACTATATCACACGAGCACACGGGGAGAGAGACAAAGCGGGTCGGATGTTAGCATGGGTAGTGTTGCAAACGCATAAGGCATCACCTATCCTGGAAATGATATCGGAATGGGGGGATCCCCTTCACGGGCAGGAGCAAATTAACTCTCACCTCATGACCTTTTACGAACGATTATATAAAAGTACTCTTCGTCCTGACGATAACTCCCCCGATAGTTATGTATCTAGGCTGCAGTTGCAGACACTACCACCAGACGCTGCGACACAACTTGAGGGCGCCATTACACAACCAGAGATTCGGAGGGCCATTGGTGAACTATCGAGGGGAAAGACTCCGGGGACAGATGGTCTTCCTATCGAATTCTATGCCATGTATATAGACTTGTTAGCTCCTAGGCTCGAGATTCTATATCAATCCCCCAGAGACCAAGGAATTTTGCCGGCAACAGCGAGGGAGGCGGTAATAGTGCCCTTGCTTAAACCTGGGAAAAATCCTGCGGAACCCGGGGCATACAGACCTTTATCCATGCTGAACCTGGATTACAAGATCCTCCGCAAAGTACTGGCCTCTAGACTGCTCCCCCACATGGCAACGCTAATACATACTGAACAGGCAGGGTTCATCCCGGGGCGCAACACAGCGGATAACATACGCAGATTTATAGCGGTCTTGAACAATCAGAATTCGACTAGCCCAGCCCCTGGAGTGCTTGCAGTCGATATAGAAAAAGCCTTTGATAGCTTGGAGTGGGCTTACCTTTATACAGTGATGTCCCGCATTGGTTTCGGACCTGAATACATTGCCTGGGTCAGATTGTTGTATACCGAGCCCACTGCTAGGGTACGGACAGGACGGACTACATCCAGTCCTTATGTGGTCGAGCTGGGTACCAGACAGGGGTGTCCCCTATCGCCGCTACTGTTTGCACTGGCTATGGAACCATTGGCGGCCACAGCGCGCGGTGGTGTTGGGGGTCCCGGCATAGTGGCAGGGGACAGGAGACATCAGATAGCGTTGTATGCGGATGACCTGCTGATCTTTTTAGACGATGTACACAGAGACCTTCCCCGAACCCAACGGATGCTTTCGCAGTTTGGTGAGCTCTCTGGACTTCGGGTGAATTGGGGCAAGACCGGCCTGTTTCCCTTGAACGCTACTGTAGCCCCACCATTGGAGTTGGGAAATGTCCAGTGGGTTCCAAGATGCCTCTCATACTTGGGGGTCAGGATTTTCCATGACCCACAGGATATAATAGACAGCAATATCGGAGGCTCGTTGCGGTCCCTCCATTCCAACATGGCTTTCTGGCAAACCTTACCTCTATCTGTAGCGGGGAGGGTAGCCATCCTTAAAATGGTGGTGTTGCCTCGCCTCCTTTACCCATTTACGGTCTTCCAGTATGGATTCCTAAGAACATGTTTGCAGAACTGGAGTCCATGGTCATTGCTTTTCTCTGGGGGGGTAGACGGAAGCGAGTGGCTCTGGCCAAACTTCAGAGGCGGTCCACAGACGGGGACCTGGCGGTCCCTGACTTTGAGGCTTACTACTTGGCAGCGGAGCTCCAGTGGTTGGCGCAATGGATAGCCAACAGATCAGTGACTGGGTTGGGGGTAAAGACATTTACTCCCCCAGAGACTAGATTATACGAACTGTTGTTGGGGTGTCCGGGTACTAGGACGCATGACTCCCTTGAATTTAAAGTCCTCGCTCTATGTTGGAGGAGCTTCTTACGTAAACTTAAGGTAAAGGCCTCTTACTCCCCTGACTTACCCCTCTTGTCCCTAAGAGCTTTGCCCCATCGGGATAACTGGGGTGCACTCCAGTCCTGGGTGGAGGCCGGGATGCAGACGGTAGGAGCACTATTGGCGGAGAGGACGCTGATGCCTTTTGAAGTCCTTCGGGCACAATTCGGTCTACAGGGAGGGCACTTCTTATTATATGGCTCAGTAGTGGCTAGTATCAGGAAACATTGGCTGAGACGGACAGGAGAGCTCACTGCACAAACAACCTGTACATATTTGGCGACTTCTTCTGGCACCTTTAAGGCAGTTTCTAATCTCTACAGCAGGGTTCAGGCGGATAGGACCATACCTTTGACTCAGCTCAAATCGTCCTGGGAAGTAGACCTGGGCACAACTATATCCGATGCGGACTGGGAGCGTATTGTGGGGGGCTTCCCCAAAATGACTCGCAATGCCAGATTTAAGCTTATTAATTTTTATGTACTACATAGGGCATATCTCACCCCTGAGCGGATCAGCAGGTACTTTGGAGCGGAGGGAGTACATTGCCCGAGGTGCGGGCTGGAGAAGGCAGAATTTAGGCATATGTTCTGGAGCTGCCCTACAGCAGAGGTGTATTGGGCGGAGGTGAGCCGACTGGTTGCTGGAGTGACAGGAAGGGAAGTCCCCTGCACAATAGGTCATTGTCTGCTTGGCTAGTTTCCACGCACAGCTAAGTATAAAATAACCAACAGGTTCCGGGACTTGGCCTACACACTGGCCAAGAGGGAAATAGCGATGTCCTGGAAGAATCCAGTTGGGCCGAGACTGTCCCAATGGACTAGAGAACTAACTAAGTGGGCTGGGTGCAAGAGCGCTGTTCTACATGGTGAGGTCAGAAGGGGTTGGCGGCCCCTGGAGGCGGCGCAAGGTTGCGATGCGATATTAGACTCCTTTAAGGAGGAATGTCGATTGGGTCCAGACCCCTGATTGAATGATGGTTGGATGCTTTGTGAAGATGCCGATAAACCCAGTCCACTGGTTGCATTACGGATGACCCCGGGGCAGGATCCTATGGATGGACTAGACGAGGGATACACTCTTACATTATGAGCGGAGGGTCGACTCTTTCATAGCACACCTACATACAATACAACTGTCCAGATATGCTACCAGTATCATTACTGGGGGGTGGGGCACTGTTGGGGAGGTTGAGGGGTGGGGGGGTAGGGTTGTTGTCGCAACATTTGATTGCTGTTAGAGCAGGGATGTGTAGATTGAAAAAGCTCTTGCCCTCAGAGTCTATGTTGATCACTTTATGTTATCTTATACTATGTTTACCTGCTCACTGGTTGATAAAAATTGCAATAAACTAAAAAAAAAGAGGTCACCACAATTTTTTGCAAATGACTACCTGTTTTTTAAAACTTTTACTGTGATGAATCTCACTACCCGAGTCACACTCACAGTAAATTCACAGCAATGGGGCTGAGCGTGCTGTCTGCCAGTAGCTGCTGTTGCACAGCTAAGGTAAAAGGTCCTGGGCTACTTACACCGAAATACCTGAACTCACGTGTGTGTGCACATGTGCAGACTACGCTTGAGAGACTGCTGTTGTGCACAGCCTTGCGTTGGTAGCCTGTCGCAGAAGGGACTCTTCAAGGATAGGTACTGACCTGTGGTGGGCCTTCTAATGCGATTGGAAATCCACGGTGTGGGTCTGTAGTGCTTACCTACTGAGGTCTTTGTGTGTTCACTGTGTACACTTTATAGACAAAATCTGACTTAAAGTACTGTTTAGCGCACCTTAGGCCTACAAAGTCCAATGAGGAATCAAAGTCCACAGAAGAATCAATCTGGAGTAAGACATGGACCCTGAGTATGATTTGCCAGTCCCAACATTTCACACACACACATCTTATGGCACTATAGGATTTGCCATATTTTCCTGGCTCGGCTCATAATCAGATTCCCTGCCTTTATACTGGACCACGTTAAGTTCCCTGCTCTCCAGCACAGGGATCTAAGGCCTTCCCACACAAAAGGGCAACTAACAGTGCTTGACCCAGTTCCTGGAAAAAGAAAGGGGTGGACAGGAAATATGCATCTGAAAATTAGCTTGCACAGCGCACCTGGGGTGGGGCAGCCCAGGCTCACTGGTAGAAAGGAGGAAGACTGGACCTCGGGAACAACACAGGGGGTATCACCTTTGAAGCTTTGGTGGTAAGGGATGAGTCAACTGTATCAGCTAGGGCAGAGCTGAGGCTCCCAAGGGAGCTCTTACAAGAGGAAACTTGAAGTTGCCATTTTGGATTGTTCCAGAATGCTGTGCACAACAGCTGGGACAGGACTGGAGTAATGATATGGTATTCTAGGATTGCCCAGGGGGGCCTGGCCTCTAAAGAATTACCATTTCCATTTTAAAAAAGCCATACACAAGGGAAAAACAGATGAGAAGGCCCCGGACATGGGAGCGACGAAGTTGAATCAATGCCCAGCTGGAAGGAGAAATCACCTGATGCCCTGCAAGGATGGACTAGGTACTTTGACTCCAGCTGACCCTAGTGCTAGGATGACACTTTCTAGGGACAGTGGCACTAGTCCCCTTATACTCCCTGAGAGCCTGTTGGGGGGGAGGAGTAAGGACCTGCTGGGAGGACCCAGGATGGTTCTCTTAGGACAGTGGTCTCCAAACTTTTTAATGCCCCGACCCCCCTGTTTGAAAAATAAAAATCATTGGGCCCTCCCTCAGAATTTTTCACAAGTATTTGATAAAGATGGCAATGTTTAAATATGTCTAGATGTATTTAAACATTGAGTTGCAAGTATTTATAACCAGAGCTTAAAGTTCTCTTGGTGACTTCATTAACAATCTCTCCACAGTCTATTAAAATCTTTAGATGCCACAGGGCTCCAGGTAAAACTAGAAGGAATGGGTAAGAGGAAAGCTTGCGATAAAACCTCAGGGCTGGGAGGGGCTAGAAAGTTCCCCAGACACTCCGCAGAGAACTGTAACATGGCCCAAATTGATGATCTAATTGAGGAAGTAGAAAGCTTGCTAGCACCAAAGGCCAAAGACTTTGGTGGGTGGGGCTGAGCCATTTGGAAAAGACATTAAGGGCCTCATTACAACCCTGGCGGTCAAAGTTCTGGAGTTTGAACAGGCTGGCGGTACAAACTCAGGGATTACGACCGTGGCGGAAGCGCTGCGGTCGCACCGCCGGGAACGGCGGTTTCCCGCCACATTGGTCCCGGCGGTTTCCCGCCACATTGGTCCCGGCGGTTTCCCGCCACATTGGTCCCGGTGGTCGTAATCCCCCAGAACAGCGCTAGGGGATTACGAGGCCTCCTCCCGCCAGCCTTTTCATGACGGTAGGAACCGCCATGAAAAGGCTGGCGGAAAGGGGAGTCGCGGGGCCCCTGGGGGCCCCTGCACTGCCCATGCATTTGGCATGGGCAGTGCAGGGGCCCCTGCCACGGCCCCATGGAGCTTTTCACTGTCTGCACCCGTCGCACCACCGCAACGCGGCCGACATCCCCGCTGGGCCGGCGGGCGGAAACTTGGTTTCCGCCCATCGGCCCAGCGGGGATGTCTTAATGGCCACTGCGGGAGTGTGGCCGCATTGGCGGCCGTACAGCGGATACAACTTGGCGGCCGGCGGTTGCCGCCCGCCAAAGTTGTAATGAGGGCCTAAGTCCTACTTTAAAAAAGCTGACAAATGACACCAGGTTCCTAAAGACATCAAGGGAAACAAACCGGGGGGCCATCCAGAGGAGGGCCCTGCTTCAGCAATCCCCTTGACCTTCTTTGAACCTGTCCAGGAAAGACCGCTATCTTCAACAGAGTTCTCCATAGAGTGTTCCAATCTCTTTGCACCTCTTGAGGACTCTGGAACCGACTCTTTCAAATCTGTTAAAATGATTGAGGCCAATAACGATGGAGAAAAAAAGGGGGTTGCCTCCACCAGGGCGCAGTTAGACCATTTGAGGGGGGAAATCAAGGACTTGCAAGATCATGAGCACCCTAACCAAAATGTTGAATGAGAAATTGGATTGCTTGATGGCTATAGTAGCGAAGTTAGAAAGATCTCTCCCATTGTTAGATCTTGGACGGACATCTGTACCATTCACCCAATCTAACAATAAACATGGCAACATAGGAAGTGGAAAGGGGCGTGCTAATACAGCTAACATTAGAAAGCCCGGGGAACGGTACCCTATGGGACATCCAACATCAGTAATCTCAAAATTACCTCGCCCCAATTTAGCAGGAGAAAAAGAACAGATTGTTGGAGGTAGCACAAGGTGCAGGGTCTTTGGGGGAAAGAAAACAATAGGGAGACCCTTTCAGCTCCACAAAGTGGTAAGGCAGTACGATCTGTACTGACGAACGTCCCAAACTTAATCCCGGGTAATAGAGAATCCCAAGATTCACTCATAAATAAAGTAACTCATTGGATCAGGAAAACGAGGGAATGTAGGTCGGTGATAAGAGAAGACATAAGGTACGAAGCGAGGATTAAAGGCACAGATTCATGACAGGACTGCATACGGTTGAAACTAGCAAATCAACAGATAGTATATGTTCTATTATCTCTTGAGCAAAGATTTAGGCCCTGAACGGTGCCACAGATAAGGGTTAAATCAAACATCCCTCCAGCGCCTACAGTCTGCAGAGACAGGCTTAATGACAGAAGTCCCTCCCACCCAACTCCTTAATTGCGCTAACCTGGAGATCATTGGGGACACATCAGATGTTGATTGACAAGGGGTGCAACAGTTAACCATGGTGGGAAATCATTTGGCCATCACTAATAACCTGGTTAATCCTAAACCTGTCTGGCCTATAGTGAACAGAAAGGAGGGGGGAACCAAACTGTCAAGAGCTCCTCAATGAATCCTGGGTCATGGAAGGGAGACTATATAGTACCATTCCACACAAGGGGGTGGGATTGGAAACAAGTGATGGTGATTCAATCAAGTTCCTTTCATGGAATGAGGTGGGCCTAAGAACAAAGTTAAGTGACCCAGAATGATGAAACTCTATAGCCCAGCACCACATAATCCTGATTTAGGAAACCTGGGCTCTACAGGCAGTACATGGAGTGGGGTACCTGACTTTTTACAAGTTAGCATTCCCTTCTTCATCAGGAGGCTTAGCAATTTGGCTAAAGTAGGACTTATTTCCAAATGTAAAGGTAATTGCCAGCAATAGCAGGGATGTATTGGCTGTTGAACTTAAGATCGTGAGCCAAAGGGGGACTAACAATATAGCTATTGTAAATATTTATATCAGACCTGCCCCCCCTAAGCATCTCAATCGCCAGGGTGAATCAGATTCCAGACACGTTATCACAGCTGCCCGGGAGAACATCAGTAATAGTGGCTGGGGATTGCAATACCCAATTGAAATACAACGAAGATCACCCATTGTTGACACATTGGTACGCCGAACCTCTGGGTAGATCGGGATCAGTGCAGTTGGAGACATGTAGACTCACCAGGGAGGCGGCCTAATTGGAGAACTTAATTATTAGTTTGGGGTTAAGGCAGGTAAATGGGAACACAAGATCAGATGCTCCGGCTGCACCCACGTTTAAAAAAGGGAATCTTCTTGAGTCACATTGATTACATTTTTTGTGACCAAATGCTCTCACTGTCCCCTATCGACATGACCGTGATCCGGAGTGCCAACAGCGACCATCAAGCCCTTTGCGCAGTCTTTGCAGCACCTCTATTTAAAAACAATGGCTTGTCTCCTTGGGTAATGGACAGTAACAACAAGGCAACCAATAACAAAAAGAACCTAAGGTGGGTGTCGGTGGCAAACGATACGAAGGCTCAGACCACGATTTATTCTAGGGTTATAGAGAGCTTATCCCCCTCTAGTGTCTACTTATTCTTCATTGGTTACCTTTGTCCAGCTGCATTGTAGTTTGATGGATCAATTGAGACCTCTATCTATGGTGGCAAGACGTAGAGGGACGGTCATTTATAAACCTCTGAGGTGGTTTTCAAAGACATGTCGGTTGGCCAAGTCCCAGCTTATGGGAGCGTTGGATAAGGGGAATACAGTAGAGATAAAGGTTGCGAGGGACCTTTACAAAAAAACACTAAGAGATGCCAAGAAAAGGTGGGAAAGCGACCAATGGGATAGTCTAACTACAGCCCTTCGAGAGGGGGACACCAAACAATTTGGGGAGTTGGTGACAGATGGGAAAGTTTCCCCTAACTCTGAGAGTGATCCAACTATTCTGCCTGAAAGATAGGTGAACCATTTTGAAGAGCTTTTTAGAGAAAGCTATAGCGACAAGGCACTTCCATTAACATCCACGGGCGCCACTAATAATCTACTGGACAATAAACTTGGCCCATTTGGCTTGGATCTGGCTAGCTTTACCCTGGAGGAAACTACCCAGGCCCTGAAAACATTAGATAAGGGAAAGGCCCCGGGCCCAGACGGCATATCGGGTGACCTGTACCTGTCACAACTCGATATCTGGTCACCATATTTAAATACCTTAAGTAAAGCCATTTTGAGGGGAGAAGGTATCCCCCCTACGTGGTGGGGAGCAACAATAGTCCCAATCTAAAAAAAGGGGGACAAATACTCTCCAAGGAACTATAAACCAATAATCTTAATTGACATCAGTCAAATGTTTTTTGTAAACAGGTCTTGACCAGGTTGCACTCGTGGTTTGACGACCACCAGATCCTTGTTGATTGGCAGGCTGGTTTCAAGAAAGGGGTTAGTACAGTGGATCAAGTGATCAGATTTAAATCACAATGCCAGAAGTATCTAACCCTAAACCAAGACCATCTTGATGTCTCCTTCATTGACCAGAGGGCGACATTTGACCTAGTCCCACAGGAGTTTCTTTGTAGAGTCTTAGGCTCCTTTGGATTGGATAGTGACCTCCTAAGGCTTATAAGATATCTGCATGATGACACCTATACAAGAGTCAGGTGGACCCAGGGGGGTGACCTTTCTACCCCAATTCCTACTGTGAGGGGGGTTAGACAGAGGTGTGTTTTGGCCCCTATTTTGTTTAGCCTTTATATTAATGGTGAAGTGGACCAGCTGTCCCAGTGCAACCATGACGGTCCCAAGCTAAAGGGAATGCCTGTATCTATTCTCATATTCACTGATGACACTTTGCTAATTTCAAAAACTCCGATGGGACTACAAAGCAAATTAGATTCATTTGCAGCATTTTGTGAAGAGAGGGGGCTAGAAATTAACCCAGGGAAATCAAAGTTCATGGCTCTAAATCCACATAAATCCTTTCGGGGGAAAATGACTATTGAGGGTGTCTGCATTGAACAGGTTAGGCAATTTGATTACTTAGGCATAAGATTAACAAATAATCGATCTTGGACTCTGAAAATAGAAAAAAAGGTCTGCCATCCTTCAGCAGCAGTTAGTGGTAATTGGAAGGAAAATCAAGAACTCAACAGGAGGGTCTCTCTCCCCAGCCCTTATGGTTTATAGGGCCGCATCAGTGACAGCTGCAACTTATGGTGCAGAGCTTTGGGGCCGTTACAACTCACACAGGTTAACTCTGATTGAAAACAAGTTCTTACGCTGTTTGTTACACCTACCTGTTAGCACACCCCTTATTCCACTCAGATTTGACTTGGCTTTAAACCAAATACACCATGTAATCTCCCTGAAACCGCTTTTATATTTGGGTGTGACTTTGGTCTTCTGAGCACTTGGGTCTCTGTAGAGCAACCATGTCCGAGTTATTATCTATCGACAAAACAGTATCAACTCCCTGGCTTAATTATATCAAGAATTTGTGCCACTGAATAAAAACAGAGGAGGCATGGAGGTGTCCACAGAGTATAACAAGAGGTACGGCACTGCGCATTTAGCGACTTTACTGGCAGGCGGTACTAATTCACATTTGGCATGCCCAGACAACAGGCAGTAGACCACAAGTGCTCACCCACGTTTGAACATTACATGGACAGCATATACCCGGCACAGGCCAAAATCTGTTCATTAAATTTAGACTAGGAACTTTGCCATTGAACTCTGTCACCTCTAGATTGAAAAAATCTAGCTGTGCGACTAGTTCTTGCCCTTGTTGCTCGGCGGAAATAGAGTACCTGGCACATTTTGGTTTTTTCTGTCCAAGGTACTCAAAGCCCAGGAGGAAATTGATTATTCCCCTATGTAGGCTCCTTGGCACTTTGAATTGCAGGGAGACACTTCATATAATAACAAGTGATACCAGTGAAAAGATAGTATTTGCAGTCACCAAGCATCTACGTTGTGCTCGGATTGTGAGATCTAATGAGACTTTTCATCCTGTGGATAATAAGTCCTGTACTGCGGTTACTGGCTGAAAATCGAGACTGTAATAGTGTTTGCGCCCTGTTTATACTAGCAAAGTAGTAACCCCAAACCTATAACAAGTGCACACAGGGTTTTTACCTAGAAGAGGGACTTTGCCTGAGAAAGAATGGGTACTACTGCCAAGAACATAAATTTATAAAATGAACCGCTAGTGATTATCATCATGGGGTATTTTAAAAATCTAACTAGTGATCCCTATGAGTTGTGATTTATTTATTCATGATTTTATGAGTTGTAAATATGTCCTTTTTTTAGGATAAAATGTATTTTTGTCATTTTAATGCATGTATGTTGCTTTTATGGCTTACAGCTGAAATAAAGCTTAATTTATTATTATTATTATTATTATTATTATTAAAACATTGCAGTTAAGTACTGTTACCTTTTTAAAAATGCAATAACATGTTTCTGCTTAAAACAAAACACTGTTCTCTGTGTAATGCTTCTTTTGGCCAGAGCGTTGCGCCCCCCCCTGGGATCACTTGAGGCCCCCCTAGGGTGGCCCGCCCACCAGTTTGAAGACCCCTGCCTTAGGATGTCTGTGGACTGGCAGTGGACTCCACTAACACCTGGGTGCTCTTCAAGAAGTCAGGAGACTTTGGGGCCTGGGGAGTGAGGCAAGGAGGGTGTTTTGCTGGCTAGTTGTGAATTGGCTGCACAATATGCCCCACCAGCAGAAGAATAACATCAAGAGTCAGGCAGGGGACAGGGAGTAGTTAAATCCCAGCTCCCCATGCAAAGCATCCTTTGGATGCCAGGAGGCTACAGTAAATTCTACTAGTGGCTAAGGCTGGCCACCATGAGCAGAAGGTGCACAATTTTACCTAAATCGCCCCTATGGGGTCAAAGATACGCCCATTTGAAGCTTTGCCCTTTAAGAATAAAAACGAAGAGAAATTACCCCATAGTTTATTGTAGCACAATGTTATTGTATTAATTCAGGAGGAGAGGAGCATGTGTGGGGCTCACCTGCCAAGTCAACTTTGGGCCAGAGGCCTGATGCAAGGAAAGTGCTGGCGACCCCATCTCCCGAAAGGCCAGAGGAGCTACACTGGGTCGATCCCTGCCCCCCATTGCCAGTGTCAAGGGAGCTGGGTCAAGCCAACCTCTTGTCTGCCTGCCAGGAGAAGCACGCATAGGGACTCCAAAGCTCCCACCCCGAGTTGGAGCATAAGTAAAGCTTGTTCACATCGAAGCCGAAGAAAAGATGCCAGCTCCCGGGGCTGCCTCGAACGTGTGTGCACACAATGTGCCCGTTGGTGCTGTGGGGCCTTGGGGTACCTGCACCTGGGTGCCCATTGGGCACAAGCACAGAACTTTCAAAAAAAGTAATAATACAAAGGGGAAAATACTGCAGCTCAAGGTTGCGGAGTAAGAGCGGCTTTCCCCTCATAAAATATTCACTGCTTCACGATGGAACACCCCATAATGCCCGTGAGGGGGCTGAAACTTACATTTCTGCTTCTCGTGGTGGCCCCAAAATGGGCAAGGGCATGACTAATGTATATGGACAGTATTTTTGGAGCTGCAAGAAGTGCAGCAGCCCATCTCCCCAAATGCATTATTGAAACTTCATCTTATGTGTCCTGGGAGCTTGAAACTATGACCCAGGGAGAGGTCTCTACTCACAATAAGCACTCTCTTGCCCCTAGGTTGTGGAGTGCAAGGGCTACTTGTGCTGGGCTTTATGACTGCAGTGACAGTTTAATGTTAGTAACATGAAGACTATTAACATGTTTTTAAATTTAATGTTTTTTATTTACAGCAGTGATACTGATAATGCTACTCAAATATAGCTACTGTCCTCTTTGATTTTAATAGTGGTACAATTTAGAAACATACCATGTGGCTGTTTTAATAATTTGGTGATACCCTGACAAAGCCAGTAGGCCTGTCTTACTTTAAATGACAGAGACTCATACGGTGAAGTTTCATCTGGATTAGATGGAGGGTATTGTGACTACGGGGCTCTGGACCCACTAGGGGTATAATATGAGGTGATATGAGATATGGTGGTGTCACCAACGGTACTGTCATCTATCTGAGTGTATATATTTGTAAATTAATTTGCAATATTTAGTAGTAGGTGTAATAAAAATATGTTTTCTTTTTTAAAGAAAATGCCCTGATTAGACAATCATTTATTGAGTGTCATTGTTGTGTGCCAGCAAATTGGGACTGCTAACCCACACCACCCCCTGTAATAAAGAAAGAATGTAACTTTGCAACTTTATTAACCTATTGTAGTTTGGTTCTGACATCACAAGGCCTGCTTTCAACACAAAAGAAGATGGACAGAATGTTGAACATTGTCAAACATTCACTCCCAGTCACAGATCTGGGTTTAATGAACGAGTTACTTACCTTCGGTAACGACTTTTCTGGTGGATACATTAGCTACCTGTGGATTCCTCACCTCATGAATACTCCCATGGCGCCAGCATTCGACGGAAATCTTCTTACTAGTCTCTGCACGTTGACGAGGACGTCACTGTCTCGCACGCGACGCCGTCTGACGTCATACAGGCAATAAGAGGTCCTCGACGACGTGCAGACGTCAGTACCAATCATTTTTTACGTGCATGAGAACAACCAGGCAATGCAATGAAAGAGCAAGGCAACATCCATTATATTGTAAAATACACCACATTGTATGAATAACTGTAAATCTTTTTATGTACATATATATATATATATAAAACTCTCTCTTTTAAAATATATACACACACCAAGTATATACATAAAGATATATACACATATACACATATATATATATATATAAATATATTATATATACATCTATTGCACCCTCAAAGACCAAGAGGAGCGCACTCAAGGATTACTTGGCAAGACCATAAAGGCAACGGGGAGGCGGGTGGGACCGTGAGGAATCCACAGGTAGCTAATGTATCCACCAGAAAAGTCGTTACCGAAGGTAAGTAACTCGTTCTTCTGATGGATACAACTACCTGTGGATTCCTCACCTCATGAATAGAGTCCCAAAGCAGTACCACGCCCGGCGGTGGGTGCCTAAATGGTCAAACCAAGAAATCCTGCAGCACTGACCGTGCAAAATGGCCGTCCCTTCTAACCTCAGAATCTAAACAGTAATGTTTTGCAAAAGTGTGAAGGGACGACCAAGTTGCGGCCTTGCAGATGTCGACCACAGGAACACCTCTGGCTAAGGCCGAAGTGGCCGACTTAGCTCTGGTGGAATGAGCTCTAATGCCCTCAGGAGGATCCTTCTTTGCCAAAGAGTAACATATTTTAATGCAAAGAACAACCCACCTGGATAGTGTTCTCTTGTGGACTGCCTTTCCTCTCCTCTTGCCCACGTATCCAATAAACAGCTGATCCTCCAGCCTGAAATCCCTTGTTCTATCGATAAAGAAGCTCAACGCTCTCTTTGGGTCCAGACGGTGCAGTCTTTCTTCCTCTTTGGAAGGATGAGGCGGAGGATAGAACGTGGACAAAGTAATTGCCTGAGCCAAATGGAAGGGTGAAACAACCTTCGGGAGGAAAGCAGCCTTGGTCCTCAACACCACCTTATCCCCATAAAAAGTTGTATAAGGGGGTTTTACTGATAAGGCCTGCAACTCACTCACTCTCCTTGCTGATGTTATAGCTATCAGGAAGACTGTTTTTAAAACCAAATACCTCAAGGGGCAAGAATGCATAGGTTCAAAAGGGGACCCCATAAGGAAAGTCAGGACTAAGGACAAATCCCATTGCGGCATAACGAATGGCTTTGGAGGATATTGATTTAGAAGACCTTTCAAGAATCTGATAACAATAGGGGATTTAAATAAAGATGGTTGGTCTGGAAGACATATGAAGGCTGACAAGGCCGATAAATAACCTTTGATGGTAGCCACTGCACAACCTTTTTGCGCCAGAGATAGAGCAAAAGACAAAACGTCCGATAGATGAGCATGTAAGGGATCAATCTGCCTCTCTCCACACCACGCAACAAATTTAGACCACCTATTAGCGTAGATAGATTTAGTGGAGTGTCGCCTGGCCGCTAATATAACATCCACTACCTCAGGCGGGAGAGAGAAGGAACTCAGGTTGCCCCGTTCAATCTCCAGGCATGTAGGTGCAGACTCTGGAGGTTGGGGTGTAGAACCTGCCCCTGCGACTGTGAGAGGAGGTCTGCCCTGAAAGGGAGACGGAGCGGCGGGCACGTTGAGAGTTGGAGAAGGTCGGAGTACCACACCCTCCTTGGCCAATCCGGAGCTATTAAGATTACTAGAGCCCGGTCTTGGCGAATCTTCCTCAATACTCGAGGAATCAAGGGTATGGGAGGAAACGCGTAAAGCAACTGGCCGCACCAGGTCATTTGAAACGCGTCCCCCAACGCTTCCTGCATCGGATACTGAAGGCTGCAGAACAACGGACAATGCGCGTTCTCTCGAGTGGCGAACAGATCTACCCGAGGAAACCCCCACTTCTGGAAGATTAAACGGACTTGATCTGGATGGAGACGCCACTCGTGGTCTGCCGAGAAGTGGCGACTGAGACTGTCCGCACGCACGTTCAAAACTCCGGCCAGATGGTTTGCTATCAAGCAAATCCGATGGTCCTTTGCCCAGGACCATAGTCGAAGAGCTTCTCTGCAGAGAAGGTACGACCCCACTCCTCCCTGCTTGTTTATGTACCACATCGTGGTAGTATTGTCCGTTAGGACCTGTACCGACTGACCACGAAGGTAAGGGAGGAAGGCCTTGAGAGCCAGACGTACAGCCCGTAACTCTAACAGATTGATGTGAAAAATCTGTTCCTCTGGAGACCAAAGACCTTTGATCTCCAGATCCCCCAGATGAGCTCCCCACCCTAGAGTGGAAGCATCCGTTATGACTGTGGCCACTGGTGGCGACTGCTGGAACGGCTTTCCTTGTGAAAGATTGTTGCTTGCAATCCACCACTTCAAATCCACAGCAGCATCTCTGGAGATCTTGACAGTACCCTCTAGATCCCCTCTGTGTTGAGACCACTGCCTTCGGAGGCACCACTGAAGAGCCCTCATGTGCCAGCGAGCATGCGTGACCAACAGAATGCAGGAGGCAAAAAGACCGAGCAGACGAAGGACCTTGAGGACTGGAACTACCGCTCCATTTCGAAACATTGGAACCAAATCCTGAATATCTTGAATCCGCTGAGGCGGAGGAAAGGCCCGACCCAATGTTGTATCCAGTACTGCCCCTATGAACAGGAGGCGCTGAGAGGGCTCTACGTGAGATTTGGGCTCGTTCACCGAAAAGCCCAGGTCGAACAACAACTGGGTTGTTGACTGCAGATGACACAACACAAGCTCCGGGGACTTGGCTTTGATTAACCAATCGTCCAAGTAAGGGAATACTGCTATCCCCTTCCTTCTGAGCTCTGCCGCAACCACCGACATCACCTTCGTGAAGACTCGAGGTGCTGAAGTAAGACCAAACGGAAGGACCGCAAACTGGTAGTGTTGCGATCCCACCACAAACCGGAGATACTTCCTGTGTTACTTGAGTATCGGGATATGAAAGTAAGCATCCTGCAAGTCGACAGACACCATCCAGTCTTCCATGTTCAACGCCAAAAGCACCTGTGCTAGGGTCAGCATCTTGAACTTTTCCTGCTTGAGGAACCAATTCAAGATCCTCAGGTCCAGAATTGGTCTCAAACGACCATCCTTCTTGGGAATCAGGAAATACCTTGAGTAAACTCCTTGACCCCTTTCCTGCTCCGGGACCAACTCCACCGCGCCCTTTAAAAGGAGGACTTCTACCTCCTGTTCTAGCAACAGGAGGTGTTCTTGTGAACAATACGAAGGGCGGGGCGGGATGAGGGGCGGAAACTCCCGAAAGGGAAGGGTGTAGCCTTTTCCCACAACACTGAGAACCCAAGTGTCCGACGTAACAGTCTCCCATTTGGTGAGAAAATGCTGTAATCTTCCCCCTACAGGAGAGGAGTGAGTGGGAAATGGTGGAAGCCTTAGGCTGCTTCCCCTGCTGCACCCCGCCAGAGGATGAGGAAGAGGCAGAGTGCTGCTGAGAAGCTCCCCTGGTGCGGACCCTACCCCTCCCCCTAAAAGATCTATAGGGATGGGAAGAGGCAGGTTGCTGATATCTTCCCCAAAAGGAAGAGGAGGAAGAGCCACGCCCAAATCCACGAAACCTCCTGAAGAATCTGGAAGAGGCCGTGGAAGAAGGAGCTTGGAGTCCCAGCGACTTAGCCGTGGCCCTGCTCTCCTTAAACCGTTCCAAGGCCGAATCAGCCTTAGCCCCAAACAGTTTGTCCCCATCAAACGGGAGATCCAACAATGTGGACTGTACATCTGCCGAAAAGCCCGAGTTACGGAGCCAGGCCTGTCTCCTTTCCACCACAGTTGTGCCCATTGCTCTGGCTACCGAGTCGGTGGTATCCAGTCCCGTCTGAATAATTTGGGTCGCAGCAGCCTGGGCATCAGAGACAAGATCCAAAAGACCCTGGGGAAGCTCTGTAAACGAAGAGGAGATGTCATCCATCAGAGCATGAATATACCTCCCCAGGATACAGGTTGCATTGGTGGCTTTTAAAGCCAGACTGCAGGACGAAAAAATCTTCTTCGACTGCGCCTCCAGCTTTTTCGAATCTCTGTCCCCCGGCACCGTCGGAAAAGAACCAGGCGCTGACTTGGACGAACAGGAGGCCTGCACAACCAAGCTCTCCGGCGTAGGGTGCCTAGATAGGAAACCAGGATCAGTTGGAGCCGTCCGATACCTCCTGGCCACGGCTCTGTGAACTGCTGGGGAAGATGCCGGCTTCTTCCACACCTCTAAAACCGGATCCAGCAGAGCGTCATTAAAAGGTAATAGAGGCTCCGCCGCGGCTGAGGCCGGATGCAACACCTCTGTCAAAAGGTTTTGTTTCGCCTCCACCACCGGCAAAGGCAGGTCCAAAAAACTAGCTGCCTTCCGTACCACTGTATGAAAGGAAGCAGCTTCCTCGGTATATTCCCCCGGGGACGAAAGGTCCCACTCAGGGGAAGTGTCCAGCCCACTGGCCGACTCCAGTCCACGCAGCCCATCACCCGAGTCCTCTAGCTCTCCTTCCTCTAGGGCTCGTTGGTACTCCTGCTCCTCTAGTACCCGGAGAGCACGCCTCCTTGAATGCAGTCGTTGCTCAATCCGCGGAGTCGACAATACCTCCGCCGAAGTCGGAGATCGGCGCCGATCTTCCGAAGCCACCGACGCCGCATCCGGCGCCACAGGTAACTTCGGCGCCGACTGAAGAGCAGTTGAAACGGATGGACCCACCGGAGTCACAGGCCGAAATCTCGACGTCGACGGGATGGAAATCCCTGGGGCCAATCCCTCCGAAGCCACCGGAGCGGCCACCGGCGCCGACACTGGCGCCGAGCCCACGTTCCCAAACGGGAGAAAGGGCATAAAGGGTGCCGGCCGAAGAGGCGCAGGATCACCCAAAGAAAAGGCCAAAGGCCCAGCCGGAGCACCCCCTGGAGCCATCTGTTGGAAGATGGCATACATCGCATTCAAGAATGCGGAACTATCGGCTCCAGGGGTGGGAAAAGCCGGATACTGGGGTGCCTGACTCGGAGGCGACCCCGACGCCGGCCTCGGCGTCTGCGCCGGAGAAAACACTTGAGGCTCCAATACCTCAATCACCGACGCCTGTCCAGGCGAAGTTGGAGACGCCGGAGAGAGCAACGGCGTCGAAGGATGCGGCGTCACCGTGGGGCTGACCTCCCATGTCCTCCGGCGCCGATCTGGAGACCTGGAACGAGCCTCCCTTGAATGACGCCGAGATTCTCTACGGCGCCGGGAGTCTCGATGACGCCGATGTCTTGGAGAAGACTTTTTCTTGTGATGCTTCTCCTTTGACTTGGCCATAAACAGCTTCGCCTCGCGTTCTTTAAGGGCCTTCGGATTCATGTGCTGACATGAATCACAAGTCGAGACGTCGTGGTCGGAGCTCAAACACCAAAGGCAATCGGAATGAGGATCCGTCACCGACATCTTGCCTCCACACTCACGACAAGGCTTAAATCCAGACTTTCTCTGCGACATTATTTCCACAGAGAAAGAGTACGCAGCAAGATATACACTGTAACCGCAAGAGTAACAGTTGCTCCCTCGAAGATAACCGTTTCGAATGCACGGAAAAAAGGGAACTGACGTCTGCACGTCGTCGAGGACCTCTTATTGCCTGTATGACGTCAGACGGCGTCGCGTGCGAGACAGTGACGTCCTCGTCAACGTGCAGAGACTAGTAAGAAGATTTCCGTCGAATGCTGGCGCCATGGGAGTATTCATGAGGTGAGGAATCCACAGGTAGTTGTATCCATCAGAACCATTGTTATTTAGCTCGCCACGCCATTCCAGTTTGGACCCAGCCATATGCAAATCAGCCTTGACCCTATGCCCCATGGGAACAGTCCAGCCTGAACTACTAGGCCAGGTCTTCAATGGACTAGAAAACAAGCATCCTGGGACCGGTTTCAGTGTATCACCCCCTCATCATCCAGGCTAGCTTGAAACCAGGGCTGTAGCGAGCACGGATCCACGTCTGGGCATATCCTTCCCACTTAGGGCAAAAATGCAACACAAAAAGGTGATGGATGGAATGCTGAACACACCAGTTTGGACCCAGCCATATGCAAATCAGCCTTGACCCTGTTCCCCATGAGAATAAGGCCTGCTGCCAGAGCCAGCTACCAAGGTGAAAGATTGTAAATGGGGTATACTTAAAGCTGCAGATAAAAAAAATGAAAACAAAACTGAGTTTTCCATCTGCTGCTCTGTTTTTGTAGATGAACAGTAATAAGCAGAAAGGAGGCATTTATTGCAACATGTTTATTTTTTCATGCCTTAGGCAATTAATTAAAAGATAAAAAAAAAATTCCCCATGTTTCCACACATTCAAAGCAACAGTTTTTATCTGACTTTTTAAAATGAATATAATATTTTTTGCAACAGGCATCTAAGTGTTTTTGTGTGTTTAATTTTGCACTCACGATTTTACTATTATTCTTCATGTTTGCAAACATGCTTTCTCTTCCATATGAAAGGCCAAGGATTTAAGTGGTTTGTGGGAAAGGTGGTGGTATGTCTATGTATTATAAGGAATAAAATACCCCATGATGTACATTGTAAGGATATTGCAAGTCACCTTGGAGTTCCATGGACTTATAAAGGATCTCCGCCTTCAGCCTCATGCCTCTTTTTGGTCACGGAATGTCTCAGTGACTTGCAATATCCATGTAATATATGGCACAGGGTATGCTATCCCATACATAATGCAAGGAGACCTGGATGTTCATTTAAGTAAAGGCGCATATGGGCATAGAGGGTTCGTAATGTACAAAAGTAATATGAATTCACATTGATGTGGGTTACAGTGTGTTTGTAATGTTAACAGTGTGAATCCGCATTGAAATCTACTTTTGAAGTACATATAAAGAAACAGGGGCAAACTATCACAACCCCAAGTGCCAACATGCCCTTCATCTGCATATAGCCCAAATGGAAGTGGGAAGAGTAGCCACAGTACAGTAATGGTACTAAAAAAGGATCACTGAGATTCTGTAGCAATACACGTCATCATAGCACTTTATTTTCCTGACCAGAGATTAGTGTAACAAAATGATATAACAGCATGACTGGGACTATTGTTGGAGTGTAGCTTTTATAATCGAAATTAACATGAAATGCTTGCACAATAATGTGTAATGAAGCTGCATAGAAAACGTGATAGACTGATATTAATGCACGCGTTTGAAATGTGCCCATGGGGAATGGCCACCAATGTAAACGATGATTAATGAAATTGACTAATAATAAATTATTAATGTACTAATGTATGATTCTGTTTTAGCATTAAGAGTTATAGGTTAAGGCTTTTGTTGAATTAATCATTAGGCCTTAGTTAGCAAAGGTCTGGGCCTAGCTGCCTGGTCTCATACTAAATGTGTTTTTCTAACGTGCAATGTGCTGTCTTCCTGAAGGACATAAAAGTGTACTTTCCAGAAGCTAGAGATGTGTGTGTAACTGTAGTAAATTCTTTCTCATGAGATCCGACTTTCTCAAGGAGACATTCTTGCTGAATGCAACAGTGTAATTCGCAACAGGTACAAGGTCGCCCAAACTGGTAAAGACAATGTAGCTACTGACTGAAATGAGGAGTGTAACTTTGCCTACCTGACATTCTACCCATTGAAGACGTAAATTACAGGTGCCAATAAATTGCATGAGAACTGATTTAAGTGAAAATTCTAGTAAGGTGATAAACGGACTATTGGATAGAGATAATGATGCTCCAAATACTGACCAATTGGAAATTAGAGACTTGTCTGGCAAATTCAATTTAATGATGTGTCACAAGGAGAAATCAGCCATTGCGTGCCTTTATCCTGCCACTCTTAATCAGCCAATTTTCGTGTCTCATACTGAGACATTAGAGGGACACTCCTAGTGTTGCTCTGATATTCTGATTTAGTCCTTGCTATTGATACTTTAAACCATCCTCACTTTGTCTTGCTCAATATTTACTTCTCCTTCTTATGAGGGAAGTATTCCCACTTACCTTATTCTGCAGAGACTTTGCTGTTCTATCCTGGCTGATGGTGGATCGAGTGCTGTCCTGAGGACGAAGACTGATTCTGTATGCTGACCCATTACGGAGGGTAACTATATGATGATGAAATTGTAATTGTGTGCTTGCCTTTTCTTTCTAGGTACCAACTGCTCTTTTGATAGAGACCATAGTTAGATGTTTTCTAAATTTGTATTATAAAATTGTTATGCATAAAGCCCAACATGCCGATGCTAATCAGAGGTTAGATAAGGAGTCCACTAAAACGAATGCAAATAGACAAATGACTGAATCTTTGCTTTGTTGAATAATGTGCTAATGATACTCTGCTAAAGCTGATTCATGTTGACTTTGTGCTTTGTTCTAATGTTCATGATCTTTGCTTTGCTTAAGTCGTATTCAAGCTGCCACATTGTGACATTGTTAATGTGTTTTCTGGTATTGAGACTAATAAACCTGCTAGTAGAGTGTAACCAATAGGGAATAAATATCTTAAATTTTACCAAACTCGTGTGGTTATTCATGGCTGAAAGGTCATGTTGTGTTTCAATTTTCATTAATGCAATTAACTAATTTGCTGGATTTGTTATTGTGAATATTGATAAGGTTATTGATCTAGTGATTGAAATGCGGAATAGTTATCTTGTCTTAAGGTGTCTCCAATCAGGGTCAAAAGGTTCATTGGTCTAAAACGAGTCCCCGTGTAAGTAAAGCACCTAGGTCGGGACGCGTTATCACTAGTGACAGTGTAAGTTATAGTTAAGCAAACTTCGATCACTATACTTGCAGATGTGTCATGAACGCCCACTATGTAATATTAATGTGAAAAAAACATATGGCTAGCATTTGCCTTACCTCAGAAAACTCTACAAGCCCAGCTAAGGCTTGAATTTGATTTCACATGAAGCTCTTTGCTGACGAACAGGTTTTCAGTGATCTATTTAGCTTCCCTGGTGTCCTCGACAAGAAGCGCTTAATGTAATGTGATAAGGCCTTAGTTTAGAGATCCATTTAGCAGCAATCACAGCTTTTGGATTCACTATTATAATTTTGTAGAGTCAAATATAAGTTTACTGCACTGAGACAGGGGAATTGTTCCCATTACCCACGTTGCAAAGGGAAATTATGCTCATGTGGGGAGGACGCACCCAACCCTAAAATATATTGCTGAATATTTGTTTGCATAGAGACGTCTATTTGACACATAAGCCTCTGCAAACGAGACAGCGTTTTATTAATCGTACATTTTCTTCCTTTCACTCTTGGGATTTAGATGCTCTTGGCAAACAAATGGCAATGCATCCTATTTTCAGGTCGAGAATAGCAGCGTGCAAGTGCTGCTTTTCAACCTGTTGTAATCTATTCTGTGGGCTTTAAACATGCCCATCTCACGCCCATCACTTTAAATCGCTCCGGGGCTTGCCTTTAAACAATCCCTTGATGTCATTGTTAAATGCTTTATGTTTGTCCCGCCTTGTGGCCCTTTTGTTACACCTTGGAGACTTACCCTATTACATGGATTATTGCATGATTGCCGATATACTTTTTTCCTTTTGTCTCTCCCCTTCGCGCTCCATGGTGGCCATGGCGCTTTGAGCGTGGAACGTGCAAACTCGATCGGTGGTATCGGAGCACTCATCACTTTGTTCACAATGTTACCTAATTGGAGTCATTTCAATTTTGCTTTTGTCTCTCTCCTTTGTGCTCCCTGGCTTTCAAAAAACCCTTGTAATTGGTAAATGCTTTACCAACATAAAAACACAGAAATCATCAAAGTTGCTCTCCCGGCACAGCAGGAGAATGGACACTACAATATTCACTGCACTCGGGGAAACTTGCTCTATAATGCTTTGCAAGCATTCTTTTTCAAAACAGTTTTTACCATAACTCAGCCTGTGGTGGTCCTAGGACACTAGTACCACAACCAAAACGTTCAATACAATACACTCTTTTTGTCTCGGTCATCTCTGGGTCCCCACACTAGGTTAGTGGGGACCCCAAAATAATAACTCCTCCCATCAGACAGTATCTTTCTAGTCTCTCTCATGGCTGGAACTTTTGTTTTAAGGGTGAGAGTAGTTTGTGATTTAAGGGCATTGTTTGTAATATCATTTTAGTAGGCCTGCTAGTCCTTAAAATATATAATGCACTACATTCTCCATGGGCTAAATATATGGTTACACTACATTATTTTCTGCCATTTTGTTTTCATGTGGCTATATCCTATAGGGGCTAACTATATGGTTACATGACCATGTTTCTTACAAATTATCTTTTTATTGTGGAGTTCTCTAGGGGCTGTCCTGAGCATTAAAGTCAACATACTACAATATTTGAGGCACTCAGAAACTCAGCCCGCTATGCTTTGCAGGGCATTCTTTTAACAAAACATTATTCCTCATAACTCAGTCTGTGGTAGTCTTAGGACAATTGGACCAAAATGTTTACCACATACTCTTTCTGTCTAGATCACCTCTGAGTCCGCCCAATAGGTTAGTGGGGACCCCAAAATAATAACCCCTCCCACCTTTCAATGTCAATTTAAGCACTCTCATGGGTGGAACTCTTGTTTGGCAGCTGGGAGCAGTTTGTGTTTTAAAAGCCTTGTTTGTAATATCATTACAATAGGGCTGCTAGCCCTGAAAAGGTGTCCTTCAGGGGCTAAATACATGGTTACACTGCATTACTTTCTGCCATTTTGTTTTCAGGTGGTTATACCCTCCAGGGGCTAATTATGTGGTTACATGACCATGTTTCTTGGAAATACTATTTTATTATGGTGTCCTCTACAGGCTGTTCTGAGCATTACAGTCAACACACTACAATGTCTGCAGCACTTGGAAACTCTGCCAATAATGCTTTTCAGGGCATTCCTTTTACAAAACATTTTTGCTCATAACTCAGCCTGTGGTGGCCCTAGAACAATGGGGCCACCTTCAAGCCGTTCAACACAAAGTGCTCTTCCTGTCTAGATCATTTTGGGTCCCTACACTGGGTTAGTGGGGACCACAAAATAATAACCCATCCCACATTAAATTCTTTTTTTAATGTTTTAAGTTCTTTTATGGTTGGAACTTTTGTTTTGCACCTGGGAGAAGTTTGTGTTTTCAGGGCCTTGTGTAGGAGGCTGGCTCTCTATGTAGTGTGCAAAACTAGACACACTGTGCAGGGGGACCAGGCAGCCACACACTGGTTTACAAAGGTAAAAACTAGATCATTGAATGCTCTAATTTATAAGCTCGCTTGGTCCAGCAGTTAGGCCAATTCTGGAGAATTGCAAAGCATTTGTTTTATCTACACACTCAAAAGTAATACCTCTAGACCAATTTACAAATAATACCTCAGATGTTTATGTTACTTTTAAGACCAAGATCATCAAAATTGGCTGAGTACTTTTCAAGATATTAATTTTTGAAGTTTAAGAAAAATAGTCTTCTTTTGCAGGTTGGTGGAGGTCATTGGTGGGCACACTGTGACAGCTAGAGAAGTTTGGGGGGTTCCCGTTTCCAGCAGAAGCAGCGGTAGAAGGTCTCTGGAGCTGGTGCAGGGCCGCTGTGAGGCCCCACTTGGAAAGGCACTGCACAGGTAAGTTTAAAGGTGAATCCTGGGGGTCCCCTTGGAGTGTCAAGGTCACATGGGGTGGGGGATCCTTACAGCACAGCTGGTCCTTTTGTGCAGGGCACAGGGCAACTAGGTGCAGAGCGAATCAGTGAGCCGGGAGTTGTGCGGAAAGAATCCCTCAGAAGCAGGAGGTAGGATGGTTCAAGGGTTGTTTGCAGGACAACGGGGGCACTCTGACGGGAGGTCCAGGTGGATTTTAAAGTCCCTTGCCTGTGACTTCCTACTGGTCCTTTTACTGTCCCCGGGGGCTATTTTTCTTGGTGTCCGAAGTTAGGTGACTAATACCCAGGTGTAGGAAGTTGGCTCTGTATGTACTATTTCAAAGTAAGAAATAGCATGCACAGAGTCCAAGGGTTCCCCTTAGAGGTAAGATAGTGGCAAAAAGAGATCATTCTAATGCTCTATTTTGTGGTAGTGTGGTTGAGCAGTAGGCTTATCAGAGGGTAGTGTTAAGCATTTGTTGTACACACACAGGCAATAAATGAGGAACACACACTCAAAGACAATTCCATGCCAATAGGTTTTTATATAGAAACATATATTTTCTTAGTTTATTTTAAGAACCACAGGTTCAAGATTTACAAACAATACTTTAAATGAAAGTTATTTCACTTAGGAACTTTAGGAACTTTGAATTAGCAAAATAGCATATACAGTTTTCACACAAATGGCAATAAGCTATTTTAAAACTGGACACTGCAATTTTCAACAGTTCCTGGGGGAGGTAAGTGTTTGTTAGTTTTGCAGGTATGTAAACCACCTACAGGGTTCAAAGTTGGGTCCAAGGTAGCCCACCATTGGGGATTCAGAGCAACCCCAAAGTTACCACACCAAAAAGCTCAGGGCCGGTCAGGTGCAGAGGTCAAAGTGGTGCCCAAAACGCATAGGCTTCAATGGAGAAGGGGGTGCCCCGGTTCCAGTCTGGCAGCAGGTAAGTATCCGCGTCTTCGAAGGGCAGACCAGGGGGGTTTTGTAGGGCACCGGGGGGGACACAAGTCAGCACAAAAAGTACACCCTCAGCGGCACGGGGGCGGCCGGGTGCAGTGTGCAAACAGGCGTCGGGTTTGCAATGTAATCCAATGGGAGACCTAGGGGTCTCTTCAGCGATGCAGGCAGGCAAGGGGGGGGCTCCTCGGGGTAGCCACCACCTGGGCAAGGGAGAGGGCCACCTGGGGGTCGCTCCTGCACTGGAGGTCGGATCCTTCAGGTCCTGGGGGCTGCGGGTGCAGTGTCCTTACCAGGCGTCGGGTCTTTGAAGCAGGCAGTCGCGGTCAGGGGGAGCCTCTGGATTCCCTCTGCAGGCGTCGCTGTGGGGGCTCAGGGGGGTCAACTCTGGCTACTCACAGGCTCGCAGTTGCTGGGGAGTTCTCCCTGTAGTGTTTGTTCTCCACAAGTCGAGCCGGGGGCGTCGGGTGCAGAGTGCAAAGTCTCACGCTTCCTGCGGGAAACGTGTGTTCTTTCAAAGTTGCTTCTTTGTTGCAAAGATGCTTCTTTCTTGGAGCAGAGCCGCTGTCCTCGGGAGTTCTTGGTCCTTTTAGATGCAGGGTAGTCCTCTGAGGCTTCAGAGGTCGCTGGACCCTGGGGAACGCGTCAATGGAGCATTTCTTTTGAAGTGGGGAGACAGGCCGGTAGAGCTGGGGCCAAAACAGTTGGTGTCTCCGTCTTCTCTGCAGGTTTTTCAGCTCAGCAGTCCTTCTTCGTCTTAGGTTGCAGGAATCTATCTTGCTGGGTTCTGGGAGCCCCTAAATACTCAATTTAGGGGTGTGTTTAGATCTGGGGGGTTAGTAGCCAATGGCTACTAGCCCTGAGGGTGGCTACACCCCCTTTGTGCCTCCTCCCTGAGGGAAGGGGGGCACATCCCTAATCCTATTGGGGGAATCCTCAATCTGCAAGATGGAGGATTTCTAAAAGTCAGAGTAACCTCAGCTCAGGACACCTTAGGGGCTGTCCTGACTGGCCAGTGACTCCTCCTTGTTTTTCTCATTATCTCCTCTGGGCTTGCCGCCAAAAGTGGGGCCGTGGCTGTAGGGGGCGGGCAACTCCACTAGCTGGAGTGCCCTTGGGTGCTGTAACAAAGGGGGTGAGCCTTTGAGGCTCACCGCCAGGTGTTACAGTGCCTGCAGGGGGAGGAGAGAAGCTCCTCCACCCAGTACAGGCTTTGTTACTAGCCACAGAGTGACAAAGGCACTCTCCCCATGTGGCCAGCAACATGTCTGGTGTGTGGCAGGCTGCTAAAACTAGTCAGCCCACACTGGTAGTCGGTTAAGGTTTCAGGGGGCATCTCTAAGATGCCCTCTGGGGTGTATGTTACCATAAAATGTACACTGGCATCAGTGTGCATTTATTGTGCTGAGAAGTTTGATACCAAACTTCACAGTTTTCAGTGTATCCATTATGGTGCTGTGGAGTTCGTGCATGACAGACTCCCAGACCATATACTCTTATGGCTACCCTGCACTTACAATGTATAAGGTTTTGCTTAGACACTGTAGGGGCATAGTGCTCATGCACTTATGCCCTCACCTATGGTATAGTGCATCCTGCCTTAGGGCTGTAAGGCCTACTAGAGGGGTGACTTATCTATGCCATAGGCAGTGTGAGGTTGGCATGGCACCCTGAGGGGAGTGCCATGTCGACTTATTCATTTTATCCCCACCAGCACACACAAGCTGGCAAGCAGTGTGTCTGTGCTGAGTGAGGGGTCCCCAGGGTGGCATAAGATATGCTGCAGCCCTTAGAGACCTTCCCTGGCATCAGGGCCCTTAGTACCAGGGGTACCAGTTACAAGGGACATACCTGGATGCCAGGGTGTGCCAATTGTGGAAACAAAAGTACAGGTTAGGGAAAGAACACTGGTGCTGGGGCCTGGTTAGCAGGCCTCAGCACACTTTCAAATCATAACTTGGCATCAGCAAAGACAATAAGTCAGGGGGTAACCATGCCAAGGAGGCATTTCCTTACACAACCCCCCCCCCCCACCAAACGAAAGAGGATGAGACTAACCTTTCCCAAGAGAGTCTTCATTTTCTAAGTGGAAGAACCTGGAAAGGCCATTTGCATTGGCATGGGCAGTCCCAGGTCTGTGTTCCACTATAAAGTCCACTCCCTGTATGGAGATGGACCACCTCAACAGTTTTGGATTTTCACCTTTCATTTGCATTAGCCATCTGAGAGGTCTGTGGTCAGTCTGAACTACAAAGTGAGTACCAAAGAGGTATGGTCTCAGCTTCTTCAGGGACCAAACCACAGCAAAGGCCTCTTTCTCAATGGCACTCCAACGCTGCTCCTTGGGGAGTAACCTCCTGCTAATGAAAGCAACAGGCTGGTCAAGGCTATCATCATTTGTTTGGGACAAAACTGCCCCTATCCCATGTTCAGAGGCATTAGTCTGCACTATGAACAGCTTGGAGTAATCTGGAGCTTTGAGAACTGGTGCTGTGCACATTGCTTGTTTCAGGGTGTCAAAGGCCTGTTGGCATTCTACAGTCCAGTATACCTTCTTGGGCATTTTCATGGAGGTAAGTTCTGTGAGGGGTGTCACTATGGATCCATACCCCTTCACAAACCTCCTGTAGTACCCAGTCAAGCCAAGGAATGCACTGACTTGAGTCTGGGTTTTTGGAGCTGCCCAGTCCAGAATAGTCTGGATCTTAGGCTGGAGTGGCTGAACTTGGCCTCCAGCTACAAGGTGTCCCAAGTAAACCACAGTTCCCTGCCCTATCTGGCATTTGGATGCCTTGATAGAGAGGCCTGCTGCTTGCAGGGCCTTCAAAACCTTCTTCAGGTGGACCAGGTGATCTTGCCAGCTGGAGCTAAAGACAGCAATATCGTCAAGATAAGCTGCACTAAAGGACTCCAAGCCAGCAAGGACTTGATTCACCAACCTTTGGAAGGTGGCAGGGGCATTATTTAAACCAAAAGGCATAACAGTAAACTGATAATGCCCATCAGGTGTGGAGAATGCTGTCTTTTCTTTTGCTCCTGGTGCCATTTTGATTTGCCAGTACCCTGCTGTCAAGTCAAAGGTACTTAAGTATTTGGCAGCACCTAGTTTGTCTATCAATTCATCTGCCCTTGGAATGGGATGGGCATCTGTCTTGGTGACAGAATTAACTCCTCTGTAGTCCACACAAAACCTCATCTCTCTCTTTCCATCTTTGGAGTGAGGTTTGGGGACTAAGACCACTGGGCTAGCCCAGGGGATGTCAGAGTGCTCAATGACTCCCAATTCCAATCTTGTGGACTTCCACCTTGATGCTTTCCTTAACTTGTTCAGACTGTCTGAAGATCTTGTTTTTGACAGGCATGCTGTCTCCTGTGTCCACATCATAGGTACACAGGTGTGTCTGACCAGGGGTTAGGAAAAGAGCTCAGCAAACTGTTGCAGGACCTTCCTACAGTCAGATTGCTGTTGGCCAGAGAGGGTGTCTGTTTAGATCACGCCATCAACTGAGCCATCTTTTGGGTCTGTGGAGAGGAGATCAGGGAGAGGTTCACTCTCAGCTTCCTGGTCCTCATCTGTTACCATCAACAGATTCACATCTGCCATTTCATGGAGGAGTTTGAGGCAGTTCACATGGATGACCCTTTTGGGGGTCCTGCTAGTGCCTAGGTCTACCAGGTAGGTGACCTGACTCTTCCTCTCTAGCACTGGATAAGGGCCACTCCATCTGTCCTGAAGTGCCCTGGGAGCCACAAGCTCCAGAACCCAGACTTTCTGCCCTGGCTGAAACTCAACCATAGCAGCCTTTTGGTCATACCACAACTTCTGGAGTTGTTGGCTGGCCTCAAGGTTTTTACTTGCCTTTTCCATATACTCTGCCATCCGTGAACGTAGGCCTAGTACATAGTCCACTATATCTTGTTTAGGCTCATGAAGAGGTCTCTCCCAGCCTTCTTTTACAAGAGCTATTGGTCCCCTTACAGGATGGCCAAACAGAAGTTCAAAGGGGGAAAACCCTACTCCCTTCTGAGGCACCTCTCTGTAGGCGAAAAGCAGACATGGCAAGAGGACATCCCATCTCCTTTTGAGTTTTTCAGGGAGCCCCATGATCATGCCTTTCAATGTCTTGTTAAATCTTTCTACAAGACCATTGGTTTGTGGATGGTATGGTGTGGTGAATTTGTAAGTCACCCCACACTCATTCCACATATGCTTCAGGTATGCTGACATGAAGTTGGTACCTCTGTCAGACACCACCTCCTTAGGAAATCCCACTCTGGTAAAAATACCAATGAGTGCTTTGGCTACTGCAGGGGCAGTAGTCGACCTAAGGGGAATTGCTTCAGGGTATCTAGTAGCATGATCCACTACTACTAGTATGTATTGGTTCCCTGAGGCTGTGGGAGGTTCAAGTGGACCCACTATGTCCACACCCACTCTTTCAAAGGGGACCCCACCACTGGAAGTGGAATGAGGGGGGCCTTTGGGTGTCCACCTGTCTTACCACTGGCTTGACAGGTGGTACAGGAGACACAAAATTCCTTGACCTTCTGGGACATGTTGGGCCAATAGAAGTGGTTGACTAATCTCTCCCACGTCTTGGTCTGTCCCAAATGCCCAGCAAGAGGAATATCACGAGCTAAGGTTAGAATGAACTCCCTAAACTCCTGAGGCACTACCACTCTCCTAGTGGCACCAGGTTTGGGATCTCTTGCCTCAGTGTAAAGGAGTCCATCTTCCCAATAGACTCTATGTGTCCCTGTTATTTTTCCTTTGGACTCTTCAGCAGCTTGCTGCCTAAGGCCATCAAGAGAGGGACAGGTTTCTTGCCCCTTACACAACTGTTCCCTTTAGGGTCCCCCTGGGCCCAGGAGCTCAACCTGATAAGGTTCTAACTCCATGGGCTTAGTTCCCTCAGAGGGCAGAACTTCTTCCTGGGAAGAGAGGTTCTCTTTCTCTTGTTGTGTTGAAGCTGGTTCCCCAGTCTTCTTTCCTTTTCTCTTGGAGGGTTGGGCCCTTTTTCCAGGCTCCAACACCACTTTTTCACCCTGAGCCTTGCACGGTGCCCTTGTCTTGACACACACCAGTTCAGGGATACCCAGCATGGCTGCATGGGTTTTGAGTTCTACCTCAGCCCATGCTGAGGACTCCAGGTCATTTCCAAGCAAACAGTCTACAGGGATATTTGAGGAGACCACCACCTGTTTCAGGCCATTGACCCCTCCCCACTCTAAAGTTACCATAGCCATGGGATGTACTTTAGTCTGATTGTCAGCGTTGGTGACTGGATAAGTTTGTCCAGCCAGGTATTGACCAGGGGAAACCAGTTTCTCTGTCACCATGGTGACACTGGCACCTGTATCCCTCAGGCCTTCTACACTTGTCCTATTATTTAAGAGTTGCTGCCTGTATTTCTGCATATTAGGGGGCCAGGCAGCCAGTGTGGCTAAATCCACCCCGCCCTCAGAGACTAATGTAGCTTCAGTGTGAACCCTGATTTGCTCTGGGCACACTGTTGATCCCACTTGGAGACTGGCCATTCCAGTGTTAGCTGGAGTAGAGTTAGAAGTGGAACCTTTCTTGGGACAGGCCTTGTCTCCAGTTTGGTGTCCCTGCTGATCACAGCTACGACACCAGGCCTTTTTAGGATCAAAGTTTTTACCCTTGTACCCAAAATTGGATTGTGAAGAGGCTCTGGAGCCTCCCTCCTGAGCAGGTTTTTGGGGCCCTATAGAAGACTCTTTACTTTTTCCCTTGGATGTCTCAACACTCTTCCCCTGGGGAGTCTTTGTGACCCCTTTTTTTTGGTCATCCCCTGTGAAAGTCTTGGTCACCCTAGTCTTGACCCAATGGTCCACCTTCTTTCCCAATTCTTGGGGAGAAATTGGTCCTAGGTCTACCAGATGCTGATGCAGTTTATCATTAAAACAATTACTTAACAGGTGTTCTTTCACAAATAAATTGTACAGCCCATCATAATCATTTACACCACTGCCTTGAATCCAACCATCCAGTGTTTTTACTGAGTAGTCAACAAAATCAACCCAGGTCTCGCTCGAGGATTTTTGAGCCCCCCTGAACCTAATTCTGTACTCCTCAGTGGAGAATCCAAAGCCCTCAATCAGGGTAGCCTTCATGAGGTCATAGGATTCTGCATCTTTTCCAGAGAGTGTGAGGAGTCTATCCCTACACTTTCCAGTGAACATTTTCCAAAGGAGAGCACCCCAGTGAGATCTGTTTACTTTTCTGGTTGCACAAGCCCTCTCAAAAGCTGTGAACCATTTGGTGATGTCATCACTATCTTCATATTTAGTTACAATCCCTTTTGGGATTTTCAACATGTCAGGAGAATCTCTGACCCTATTTATGCTGCTGCCACCATTGATGGGACCAAAACCCATCTCTTGTCTTTCCCTTTCTATGGCTAGGAGCTGTCTCTCCAAAGCCAATCTTTTGGCCATCCTGGCTAGCAGGAGGTCCTCTTCATTGAGGCTGCCCTCAATGCTTCCAGAGGTGCTGGACTCTCCTGTGAGAGAAGCAGCATCTCTAACTATCACTTGTGGGGACAGGGTTTGAGGGACCCTGTTCTCCCTAACGAGGAGTGGGGGTGGGAAACCCTCCACATCACTAGCTTCCCCATCTGGGAAGGTATCCTCAGAGGGGTTGTTCTTAGCAAACTCTGCCAAAAGCTCCTGGAGCTGTACTTTGGTAGGGTTTGAACCAGTTTTAATCTTTTTGGTTTTGCAGAGAGACCTTAACTCTGACATCCTAAGATGCAGGTAAGGGGTGAGGTTGAGTTCCATCACAATCTCTTCTGCATTAGACATTATGGGGGTCATTTTGACCTCGGCGGTCTTTTTTAAAGACCGCCGAGGGACCGCCGTGCTCCGCTCGGCTTATTATGACCGTTGGCAGCTCTCTGTCCCTTTACGTACGGAGAGCCGCCAACAGCCATACTGGCAGGAGGCGGGGAAGTGGAGGTTGCTCCACCGCCACACCAACAGAACACCGCTCAGCGAATCACGTCCTGTGATTCGCCATGGCGGTGTTCTGTTGGAGGTGTGGTGTCGGCGGGGCTGCCCCCATGGCTCCTGTCCCCACCCGGAGGATCGACGGACCAGGTAAGTCGATCGTCCGTTAGGGGAGGGGGTGGGGGGGTGTTGTGTGTTATGTGCGTGCATGGGGGTGTGCGTCTGAGTATGTAGAGGGGGTGTGTGAGTGCGTGTATGCTTGTGGGGGTGATGCGTGTTTGGGAATGAGTGCGTGTATGTCTGTGGGTATGTCTGTATGGATGTGTGCGTGTATGTTTGAATGTGGGTGTGCGTGTCTGACTGTGTGTGGATGTTGGCATGTATGTCGGTGTGTGTGCGTGTGTGTGTTGTTGGTGCCTGCATGCGTGTCGGGTGTGTGTGAGTTATGTGATGTTGGGGGTCGGGGTGGGGAGGGGAGCCCTGCCACCTTTGGGGGGTGGCAAGGGTGGTGGGGGGTGTAGGGGAGGGAGTCGTGGTGGGGGTGAGGGGTGGGGGAGACCCCTATCAGTGCCAGGGAAGGAATTCCCTGGCACTGATAGTGCTTACCGCCATGGATTTCATGGTGGTTCAAACCGCTGGAAATCCACGTCGGTAAGCCGGGTCCAAATCCCGCCGGCGGTATAGTGCCGGCCGCCGGCCTGGAGACCCAGGTCTCCAGCCCAGCGGTCGTCTCCGCCCTTGCGGGCGGAACTGAAAACCGGCGGATGACCATGCGTCATAATTCCACAAGGTAAGACTGTCAGCCTGTTGGCGGTCTTACCGCCGTTTCTCCGCCTTCCGCCAGGGTCGTAATGACCCCCTATGTTTCTAAAAGTTGGAATACTTTTTAAGGATCTAAAACTATCTCTAGAACTTACTTCAAATTTTTACAAAACTTTTAAACTCTAAAAGAAATGCTAACAGGGACTAACACAAGGCCCTAGCAGGACTTTTAAAAATTTAGAAAAATAGCTCAAATTTCAAAAATCAGTTTCTAATGACAATTTTGGGAATTTAGTCGTGTGATCAGGTATTGGCTGAGTAGTCCAGCAAATGCAAAGTCTTGTACCCCACCGCTGATCCACCAATGTAGGAAGTTGGCTCTGTATGTACTATTTCAAAGTAAGAAATAGCATGCACAGAGTCCAAGGGTTCCCCTTTGAGGTAAGATAGTGGCAAAAAGAGATAATTCTAATGCTCTATTTTGTGGTAGTGTGGTCGAGCAGTAGGCTTATCAGAGGGTAGTGTTAAGCATTTGTTGTACACACACAGGCAATAAATGAGGAACACACACTCAAAGACAATTCCAGGCCAATAGGTTTTTATATAGAAAAATATATTTTCTTAGTTTATTTTAAGAACCACAGGTTCAAGATTTACAAACAATACTAGGTATTTCACTTAGGAACTTTAGGAACTTTGAATTAGCAAAATAGCATATACAGTTTTCACACAAATGGCAATAAGCTATTTTAAAACTGGACACAGTGCAATTTTCAACAGTTCCTGGGGGAGGTAAGTGTTTGTTAGTTTTGCAGGTAAGTAAACCACCTACAGGGTTCAAAGTTGGGTCCAAGGTAGCCCACCGTTGGGGGTTCAGAGCAACCCCAAAAGTTACCACACCAGCAGCTCAGGGCCGGTCAGGTGCAGAGGTCAAAGTGGTGCCCAAAACGCGTAGGCTTCAATGGAGAAGGGGGTGCCCGGTTCCAGTCTGCCAGCCGGTAAGTACCCGCGTCTTCGGAGGGCAGACCAGGGGGGTTTTGTAGGGCACCGGGGGGGACACAAGTCAGCACAAAAAGTACACCCTCAGCGGCACAGGGGCGGCCGGGTGCAGTGTGCAAACAGGCATCTGGTTTGCAATGTAATCCAATGGGAGACCTAGGGGTCTCTTCAGCGATGCAGGCAGGCAAGGGGGGGGGCTCCTCGGGGTAGCCACCACCTGGGCAAGGGAGAGGGCCACCTGGGGGTCGCTCCTGCACTGGAGGTCGGATCCTTCAGGTCCTGGGGGCTGCGGGTGCAGTGTCCTTACCAGGCATCAGGTCTTTGAAGCAGGCAGTCGCGGTCAGGGGGAGCCTCTGGATTCCCTCTGCAGGTGTCGCTGTGGGGGCTCAGGGGGGTCAACTCTGGCTACTCACAGGCTCGCAGTCACCGGGTAGTCCTCCCTGTAGTGTTTGTTCTCCACAAGTCGAGCCGGGGGCGTCGGGCGCAGAGTGCAAAGTCTCACGCTTCCGGCGGGAAACGTGTGTTCTTTCAAAGTTGCTTCTTTGTTGCAAGGATGCTTCTTTCTTGGAGCAGAGCCGCTGTCCTCGGGAATTCTTGGTCCTTTTAGATGCAGGGTAGTCCTCTGAGGCTTCAGAGGTCGCTGGACCCTGGGGAACGCATCGCTGGAGAAGTTCTTTTGAAGTGGGGAGACAGGCCGGTAGAGCTGGGGCCAAAACAGTTGGTGTCTCCGTCTTCTCTGCAGGTTTTTCAGCTCAGCAGTCCTTCTTCGTCTTAGGTTGCAGGAATCTATCTTGCTGGGTTCTGGGAGCCCCTAAATACTCAATTTAGGGGTGTGTTTAGGTCTGGGGTTTAGTAGCCAATGGCTACTAGCCCTGAGGGTGGCTACACCCTCTTTGTGCCTCCTCCCAGAGGGGAGGGGGGCACATCCCTAATCCTATTGGGGGAATCCTCCATCTGCAAGTTGGAGGATTTCTAAAAGTCAGAGTCACCTCAGCTCAGGACACCTTAGGGGCTGTCCTGACTGGCCAGTGACTCCTCCTTGTTTTTCTCATTATCTCCTCCGGCCTTGCCGCCAAAAGTGGGGCCGTGGCCGGAGGGGGCAGGCAACTCCACTAGCTGGAGTGCCCTGGGGTGCTGTAACAAAGGGGGTGAGCCTTTGAGGCTCACCGCCAGGTGTTACAGTGCCTGCAGGGGGAGGTGAGAAGCTCCTCCACCCAGTACAGGCTTTGTTACTAGCCACAGAGTGACAAAGGCACTCTCCCCATGTGGCCAGCAACATGTCTGGTGTGTGGCAGGCTGCTAAAACTAGTCAGCCCACACTGGTAGTCGGTTAAGGTTTCAGGGGGCATCTCTAAGATGCCCTCTGGGGTGTATGTTACCATAAAATGTACACTGGCATCAGTGTGCATTTATTGTGCTGAGAAGTTTGATACCAAACTTCACAGTTTTCAGTGTAGCCATTATGGTGCTGTGGAGTTCGTGCATGACAGACTCCCAGACCATATACTCTTATGGCTACCCTGCACTTACAATGCCTAAGGTTTTGCCTAGACACTGTAGGGGCATAGTGCTCATGCACTTATGCCCTCACCTATGGTATAGTGCACCCTGCCTTAGGGCTGTAAGGCCTACTAGAGGGGTGACTTATCTATGCCATAGGCAGTGTGAGGTTGGCATGGCACCCTGAGGGGAGTGCCATGTCGACGTAGTCATTTTATCTCCACCAGCACACACAAGCTGGCAAGCAGTGTGTCTGTGCTGAGTGAGGGGTCCCCAGGGTGGCATAAGATATGCTGCAGCCCTTAGAGACCTTCCCTGGCATCAGGGCCCTTGGTACCAGGGGTACCAGTTACAAGGGACATACCTGGATGCCAGGGTGTGCCAATTGTGGAAACAAAAGTACAGGTTAGGGAAAGAACACTGGTGCTGGGGCCTGGTTAGCAGGCCTCAGCACACTTTCAAATCATAACTTGGCATCACCAAAGGCAAAAAGTCAGGGGGTAACCATGCCAAGGAGGCATTTCCTTACACCAGGATATTGGCACAGTTTAACCACTAGAAGGTACAGTGCCACCGAACTTGGCACACTGGCAGGGTTTGTCCTCACAGTCTTTGATGTGATGTGTGGTCTGGATCTGGTGTCCGTTTCCGGAGTTAGTGTCCATCCAGTGAAGTGGACCTCACTGGCTTGTTGGTTCCTTGTAGATTTAGAGTGGTACCTCCACTCTAGTGGGATTTCTCTGGTGATTTGTTATGCCTAGAAGTTCTCTGGGGTTCTTTAGAGTTTTTCCAGTTGTCCAGCAGCAACTCAGCATCGATTGTCTGGTCCTGGGGGCAGGAGGCATGGTTTGGTGCCTTTTCTTTGAAGCAGCAGGTTCACAGTGCCTTGGATCTTCTTGGTGCTGGTCTGCTGTCCATCAAATCTGATTTCTTGGTCTAGGGATACCCACTAAATACTGTATTTAGTGGGCGTTTTAGGGGGAACCTAGTAGTGACTCATGGGTCTTCTACTTTAGGGTGGCTACACCCAGTGTGTGACCATTTCCTGTGGGCAGGGGTCACTTCCCTACACCTGATTGGCTATTTTCCTGCCATCCAAGACGGAGGAATATGAAATGGAGAGGTCACTTTGCATGCAACACCTTGGTGTGGTGCAGGCTAGGTGGAGCCACTCCTGTCCTTTGTTTGGTATTCCCACCATTGCTCCCGCCAAAAGTGGGGGTTTGCAACAGGGGTGGCCATCTGCTTCTAGCAGCAGGCCTGGAGGTTGCGTTTCAAGGGCAGTAGACCCTTTGAAGCTCACCAGCAGGGCAGTGCACAATCCTGAGGGAGGGAGTGTTAGCAGGGCTTTGTTCTGAATCCCAGAGAGCAGAAGCTCACACCCTAGGGGTTCACACTTCTGTCTGGAAGTGGCAGGCTTTTTGGGACCAGCCAGCAACCTTGCCAGGGTAGTTAGCTTTTGTAGGGGGCACTTCCAAGGTGACCCCTGGGTACATTTTCTAATAAATCCAGCACTCTTACCACACTTACAAGTTTGGATTTATCATTCTGAGTTGTTTGATACCAAACAACCCAGGGTTCAGAATGGCTATCATGTAGCTGTGAAACTTGTACTGACCATTGTTCAGCACACACATTTAAAATGGCTGCTCTGTTCACTCACTATGTCCCAGGGCTGGCAAGGACACAGTGGGGACATATTGCTCATGCAACTATGCCCTCACATACAGTATAGTGCAACCTGCCTCAAGGCTGGAAGGCCTGCCATGGGGGTGACTTATCTACATTGCATGCAGTGTGTAGTGGATTGCACCAGGACACACAACCTGCAATGGCAGTGCTGGGTGCATCTGGATGCATGGCCCTAGAGGGTGGCACAATCAGTGCTGCTGCCCTCAGGGTCCTACTCTTAGTATCTCTATGCCCTGGGTACCTAAGTACTATTTACTAGGGACTTATAGTGGCAGCTAAAGGTGTTGTCAATTACCTTTGCAATTTGTAGGGAAAGTACACTGGCACTGGGAACCTCGTTAGCAGGATCCCAGTGCATTCCAGTCCAAGTTGCATCCAGAAACCAGGCAAAAGGTTGGTGGGGGGAGTTACTGCTACAAAGTGACAGTTTCTCACAACTTGGGCTAGATTTATACTTTTTGACGCAAAACTGCAATAACACAGTTTTGCTCAAAAAGTTTAGCGCTGGCTAGCGCCATTTCTTAACGCCACCCATGTGTCATATTTATACTTTGACGCTGGGTGGCGCTAAGAATAGGTTGGATTAATTTTTCCTGACGCTAACCATTGTGCTTGTCGTAAGGCAAAATGACGTAAATGCAGGGAAAATGACTCTAATCCGGTTTACGACATGGAAACACGTCGTAAAACGGATATGCACCATTTTTCACCACAATAGCATCAAAAAGCGACGCAAACGGAGCAAACATTGCTAAGGAGCCCCAAAATGGATCCCAGAAGCCAGGAGAGACCCCCGGGAGACTCCAGAAAACCAGGAACCAGCACTCCTCACCGACACACTGTTAACCTTTCCAATATGGGCTGCAATTGTCTCTCACTACTCAATTGGCAATTCATGTTCCTCTGCACTGAACAACACTTCACCTCAGCATGTGCAATAACATGTCCCTCAACCTTGCACTTGTGTTGCGTCGCAATAGAATGCTTTACACTAATGGAGTCACAGCCCTGCACTATGTAAATATTGCACTACAGTACTTTCAAATAAACAGCACCTACACACTTAGGGCCTAATTCAGAGTCTGACGGGCGGCGGAGGCCGTCCGCCAGACTTCCCCCCTCCGAAATACCGCTCCGCGGTCGAAAGACCGCGGAGGGTATTCCGAGTTTTCCCCTGGGCTGGCGGGCGGTCTTCGCAAGACCGCCCGCCAGCCCAGGGGAAAACTCCCTTCCCACGATGACGCCGGCTCGTAATAGAGCCGGCGGAGTGGGAAGGTGCGACGGGTGCAGTTGCACCCGTCGCGTATTTCAGTGTCTGCTTTGCAGACACTGAAATACTTTTAGGGGCCCTCTTACGGGGGCCCCTGCCGTGCCCATGCCATAGGCATGGGCACGGCAGGGGCCCCCAGGGGCCCCGTGACTCCCCCTCCCGCCATCCGGTTCCCGGCGGGAGAACCGCCAGGAACTGGATGGCGGGAGGGGGAGTCGGAATCCTCCATGGCTGCGGAGCGCGCTCCGCAGCCATGGAGGATTCCTACGAGCGGCGGAAAGTCAGCGGGAGACCGCTGACTTTCCGCGTCTGACCGCGGCTAAACCGCCGCGGTCAGAATGCTCGTAGGAGCACCGCCAGCCTGTTGGCGGTGCTCCCGTGGTCGGTGGCCCTGGCGGCCACCGACCGCCAGGGTCGGAATGACCCGCTTTGTCTCTGTGTAATGTGACACATCTACTTTGCTGGAGATTTGTGATGCGTGTAACATGTCTATGGTCACAGAGTGTCAATACCAGAGTGTAGAAATAATATGGGCAAATATCCACGCACAAGGGCCCATATTTATACTTTTTGACGCAAACCAGCACCAGCGCTGGTTTGCGTCAAAAATTTACCTCCGACTAACGCCATTCCAACATTCCCATGCGGGCGCCTTATTTATGGATTGACGTTAGCCGGCGCTGCGGCCTGGTTAGAGTAAAAAAAAATTACTCTAACCGGGCAACGCAGGCGTAGGGAAGAATGTGGGTTGTGCGTCAAAAAAACTGGTGCAAATCAGGTTAGAGTAAAAAATCATGGCTCTAACCGGACTTGCGACATTTTTTGACGCACAACCCCCATTTAAATTACTCCTATCTTAGGAAAGACAGGTGTCATACCCCCCTGTCCAATGGCCATGCCCAGGGGACTTCTGGGCATGGTCATTGGGCACAGTGGCATTTAGGGGGGCCCCCATGCCACTTAAAAAAATATATATATGCTTACCTCTACTTACCTGGGATGGGTCAGGTGGTGTCCCTGGGGGCAGGGAAGGGCACCTGTGGACTGCTTCCATGGTCAGAGACCATGGAAATGAGCCCACAGGTCCCTTAACGCCTGCCCTCACCCAGGCATTAAAAAATGGCACAAATCAGGCTGCGTGCCATTTTTTAAGGCCCGCCCCCTCCTATGCGTTGCGGGAATATAAATAAGGCGAACATGCATTAAAGTCATTTTTTGGACGGGAACTCCTACCTTGCATGTCATTAACGCAAGGCGGTTCACGCATCCAGAAAATGACGCACACTGCTGAATTTTGACTTTCGCGGGGTCAGGCTTGAAAGCATAAATATGGTGTTAGGTTTGCGCCGAATTTGCTTAAAAAATTGTGACGCAAATTCGGCGCAAACAGAGTATAAATATGCCCCCAGGTATCTCCAAGTTGAACGTCAATGCTGGCCACATCCCCTACAAGCAAGTCACTGTGTATGTGACATTTTCTTCAAAAAATACATGCCTCATCCACAACATTCAGCAGGAATGGCTGTGTAAGAGTACTCGGCTCAGCTGGGAGTACAAGTAAAACACATTGGTGTGAAAGTTGTATACTTAACCTCATCTGAAATTGGCACTACCCAGTTTAGCAGTGTTGACATGAACTTCAGGCTGCAGGCAGACGTCCCACAGTGCCCAAAATCATGACACTGTATCAAAACAATTACAGCTTAAAAAGCACACCTACCTGTCCAATACATGAGAACCATAGACGTTGAGTGGTGGGCAAAATCGATGGCAGATGCATTGCGATTTAGATTTGTTGTAACTGCCAATGTGACAGCTCAGTTGGAAGTGGGAATTAACATGTCAAGAGAGGGCTGTGGATGTAGGATGGAATTCACAGGCCAACAGACAATTGGCACTGTACACTCATGCAAAGACCCTGAGCCCCAAGCAGTTGGCACATGCAGTAAGGGAGTACCTACATTTTAATAACTATGTACGGAACAGAACTTAAAACTATGTAACACACCTACACTAACCTATTCTATCCTAACTATGCATTACCCACAACTGGCCCTAACTACCCTATGCTGAGCTTACTTACCACATTTCTCCCCACCCTCCTTATATGACGAGACATATGCAGGATAACATACTACTAACCTAAACATATAGGGGGTCATTCCGACCCTGGCGGTAAATACCGCCAGGGCCGGGGACCGCGGGAGCACCGCCAACAGGCTGGCGGTGCTCCCTTGGGCATTCTGACCGCGGCGGTTCGGCCGCGGTCAGAACAGGAAAACCGGTGGTCTCCCGCCGGTTTTCCGCTGCCCTGGGAATCCCCCATGGCGGCGCAGCTTGCTGCGCCACCATGGGGGATTCCGACCCCCTCACCGCCATCCTGTTCCTGGCGGTTCCGCCCGCCAGGAACAGGATGGTGGTGAGGGGTGTCGTGGGGCCCCCGTAAGAGGGCCCCACTCTGTATTTCAGTGTCTGCATTGCAGACACTGAAATACGCGACGGGTGCCACTGCACCCGTCGCACATCCTCCACTCCGCCGGCTCCATTCGGAGCCGGCATCCTCATGGAGGGCTGTTTCCCACTGGGCTGGCGGGCGGCCTTTTGGCGGTCGCCCGCCAGCCCAGTGGGAAACCCAGAATGACCGCCGCGGTCTTTTGACCGCGGTACGGTCTTCTGGCGGTTCCCTCCAGGCGGGCGGCTCCCGCTGCCCGCCGGGGTCAGAATGACCCCCATAGTACCTAATACTAAAAATATATATATATATATTTTATTTTTAAATTTAATACACAAAAGCCCCAACATTAATCCCCACCCACCCACAAACTAACCTGTAATAATATGAAAAAACACCCCCAAACCTACTTATCCTATCTAAACAGCTACCCTACTCTAACCTATCACTAAACACCTTAAACCCACTACAAAACAGGAAGAAGAATGAGGAGGGAGGGGACTGAATCAGGGATGAGAGGAAGCAAGAGTTCACAGGTTAGCCTTCCTCAGTGACTTTTTAATTGCCTTCAGTCTCCGTGTATTTTTGTCTACTTCCTTCTGAATGGTGTCAAGTTTTTTTAACACCTTCTTCATGTCCCTCTGGATCTCAGAAATTGCGGCCATGTCCATTGCAGCAGGTGTGGTGGGTTGAGTGCAGAGGTTAACAGTGCGTCAGGTGTGGTGGTCTGTGGTGCAGAGGTTGACGGTGCAGCAGGTGGGGCAGATGTGACAGTGGCCACTGTGGTACTGTGTGTAGTTGTGGTGGTGGCTACAACCTTTGTGGCCAATGCCGGTCCCCCTTGGCTGAAAGCCCGCCATCCCCCTTTCGCTCGATCTCTTTGATAGTATTTTACCATCTTTAGGTACCCAGACTCTACATCCAAGATGTGTTGGTATCTCACTGCCCACTTCTGGAAAGCCCTGATTGCCCCTACATCCATGTTGTCAGCTGTAAAAATGAGACAGGCAACCATCAGTGTCATCATTGTGTGATGCATGTACACATGATAATCTAACACTCTGCCACAATTTGCACATGCAGTCCAAATCACAGTCCAGATAATACAGTCTCCTTGATGAATGTAATGGCAACGCTGCTTATCCATCATGTCTTTTACATCACTGCAAAGTACAACAAGAGTTGGACCAAATAAAGTGATCTGTGCATTGATGTAGTGCAATGTTTCACAATGCAAAGGCAGCAACTACTTCACATGGGCCAGGCTGACTAATCTTTATCATCTGAGTCAACTTCAAAGCACACAAGACCAGTGACTTGTAGATGTAATTGGCAGGATGGTATGCAGTTGCTAATCATAAGAGGTCAGTGTTGTTTGGGACACATGCATGCTTGAATGAGATGACTGTCATCTACACTGTGAACATCACATCTACCTACATATATGTTATTCCCCTGCCCCTGTGCCTCAGGGGGGATGGGCATGCAAAACATCATCACAACTGTCGAGGACAACCACTAAGGCATGTCCAGTTGTACATGGATTTAGTGAGTGGAACACATGTGAGGAGGGCTGCCACCTAGGAATAAGTTAACTATAGGTCATTCACATCTACATTCATGTGTCCAGTTGTGGACAACCATCAACATCTGATCTGCCAACACAATTCACAAAACACCCACATTGAAGCCATCACACATCTGGCCTTGACCTGCATGCACGCCTATTGCATAAACATAAGTGTCACGTAAATGGAGTACAACTTATGGGGCTAGATGCTGGGGAACAGTTACCCATACAGTCCTACATGTACATTACAATACAGGGATGCCCAATTTTGTGTGGAAAACCGATGCATCACTGTGTTGTGAAAATGAGGGTATGACCCAATGCCAATATACTTACACTGGAGCACTTCCAAGTCACATGTGGGCCTACATGTGGCTAGTAATCACCTTGTTCACACACTGCTTCCTATTGCGCAGCACAAGACTCCCAAGATGTGACTCTCTGCCTGTAAATGTCTAACCCTTGTGTGCAACACTATGTCAGCATCCAGTCAAGTAATATATCAGATCACGTGCCAGCTCATCATATCTTGCAATGAGTGCAACACACAAGAGTCACTCACACAACAGCTGCAATCACTACACAAGACAGACATTATCACACTTACTGGATATGTCTGGGTCCTGAAATTGAGCCACTTCCCAATGGTATAGGGGGCAGGTCCACCTGTAAGACATGGAAAGGAAATATATGCTCAATGTCAGATCACTGTACAAATGTGTGGACAACATATAACAGTGTGTAACATTTTACATTAGTGAGCTGGTGATCCTGCATGTAGACAGTCCAACAGACATACCACTGCAAACTCACATTGACGCAGACACTCCAGTGAGTGATAGCCACACATCTGCACACATGCACTGGGTCTAACAATCATGTGGTGCTAAACCCAACTACAACCATTTGTGGCTAATCCATTTCAGATGGTACTCCATGTCATGATTTGTATTTTGGTGACAATCGCAATACAATTGACTTAGGTATTGTGGCTTGTGCATCAAGGGACACTGAGTTACTGTGTGATGGGCATGTGGCTCAATTTTCAGTCTGCAATTATCATGCATACAGTGGTCCATGACAGATGTGGCACAGTTGTAAGTAGGTAACAAATGCCCGATTGGAAGTGACCCCTTAGCCGTGTATGCCCCCTTTTCCAACATAATGGCAGGGATCATGTGTGTGTGTAATGATGAATTTGTAGTGCTAAACATGGATTGGCCACTTTGCTGTCCTGATACAGTGAAATGTGGTATGCTGACAGTGTCTTACCTGATCATCATTGACAGAATGCATGGGGACAGGTGTTGCCATTGCACCTGAAATGTGTGGCTACAGGCTACATGTACGAAGATCAGGTTTTGTTAGTCACACATTGCGAGAATTAGCAACTCGCAATTTGCGAGTAGGATAATCTGATACACAACACTGTCAATGACACTATTTGCAAATCACAAATGGGATAGCAAATGGCCTACCTCATGAATTTTAATGAGGTAGGTCTTATTTTGCAAACTCCTTGGGAATGGCGGAGCTCACAGGGATGCTGGCATGTTGGGCTCAGCAGACCACCATGTCTGTGACTGCTTTCAAATAAAGATGTATTTTATTTTTTTAAATGCAACCTTCTTTCATTAAGGGTAAACAGAAAGCATGTCAAAAACAAATTTTATAACTTTAATATTTGTTTTTAAAGCAGACTCTGGTCCGTGAGACAACTGCCTGCTCTGAAACCATTTTTTGGCATGCATTCACAAAGGGGAAGGGATTCCATGGGGACCCCTCCCCTTTTGCGAATGGGTTAGCACCAACTTGAAACTGGTGGTAACTGCAATTGTTTTGTGTACGGTTTCGGGCGGGTCTAGTCAGGACTCTGTTGAGGGCACCCCTTGAGTTCACAGAGTAGCATACAAGGGGAAAGGCCAGCTATGGTAAGACAGAGAAAACAGAAATGTGAAGACAGAGCAACCTTAGTGTGAACAAATATGGAACGGGTCAGTAATGGACAAATACGCTGGGGTTATCACTAAGGTTGTACACAGAGTAGGGCTCAGAACTTTCCACAGCTACAGGGAACGTCAGTGCCTCTGTGCAGATTAATCATACAGATAGTCACCACACAAGCCCCATTGAAAGGAGGCAGCAGAAGTGATTCTGTGTCTGGACCCTTAGGGCATAAACAATGATTTTACTTACATACGCGAGACTAGCCCTTGTGGGTCAGGCTGGAGACACAGTGGCAATTCCTGGAATACAGCCATAGCGCACTATCACTGTTGGGCACTAAAGACTACGTGCAACACTAGACAAAGGATGTGCCTCCTGGAAACCAGGTGCCAACCCAAGTAGAAAGGAAAACACTTCTACACAGGTGAGGACTGATAGGACACTTACCAGACATGATAACCCAAGAGGAAACAGAAAGCGAAGGAACCAACTAGGAGGCAAAGCCAGGCACAGGGAACAGGCTCAGGCTGACTCAAAGGCTGGAACAGGTCTGGGAAACGGAAAGTCAGCTCTGGCAGAAACAAACGTGAACAAGGCTGAGAAACAGGGAGCAGACTCTGACTGGAACAAGCAGTAACAGGAATGGGTAAACAGAGAGCAGGTTCAGGCTGAATCAGGACTGTAACACAATCCAACAAGGGGTCTGGAACACAAAGGAATCGTACTCCAAAACGACGAGGAGCTTCAGGGAATGGCAGCTTATAAGCAGTTCCAGGCAGCAGCAAGGCCAGGGCAGAGTCACATGGCTGGGCTGCTCAAGAGAGGTCACAGGTGTGTGCAGCTTCAGTCTCTCACAAGTCCTTGAGGAGAGAGTCCAGTGTCAAGGGACAACCAGACTTTTCCCATAGGAAGCAATGGACAGAAGATTACAGGTCTTACCGACTACCAGGCAGTGCATTATGGGACCTGAAGTCCATGCAAGCTAACCTAGTTCTTCTATAGCATGCCATATGGAAAAGGGAAGCAAACAGGAGTCAGAAATGGACTATGGGTGAGTGCTAAAGATGATTCCCAGGGTACATATAGTCCATTTACAGAGCCCCCTAGAGATGGGAGGGCAGAGACGTAACACATGGCAGTGGCAGGACTTGTTTTCAAGGATGGACTGCGCAGGGCATGTGTTGTGAACATTGATTGTCATACCTGGGACACTCATGCTATCTATTTTCACAAATGATGCCCCCCTTGTCACACAAGCTCATTGCATGGATTCCAAATGTCACACTTACATGTGATGGAGGAAGAAGAAACCAGAGCAGGATTGTGTGATCAAATAAGGTGTTTATTTACCTAACAAGAAGTGTAGAGTGACTATTGGTTGAAAATGTTCTGTGCAATTAGCTGTCTGCGGCACATTCCTGCAGCTGTGTTTTGATGTACTCCCTCATTTTTCTTGGCAGCATCCTCCTCAGGCAGTTCTTCCTCTGGCTCAGATAGAGGGATGCTCCTCCTCACACAAATGCTGGGCAGGATAGCACAGGAAAGTATAATGTTTCACAAAATGTGTGGGGCATATAGGAGGCTCCCTCCTTTGATGTCCAGGCACCTGAGTCTGGACTTCAGGATGCCAAAGGTCCTTTCCACAATGGTGCGTGTCCTCCGATGTGCCTCATTATAGGCACGCTCTGCTCCTGTGCTTGGGTTGGGAAATGGGGTCATGATCCATGGCTGGATCTCGTAACCCTGATCCGCTGCAAAAGATAATAGGAGTGAGTATTTTGTTAGTGCTTGCAACAGGAATGTCATGTAGCATGGCAGTTGATATCTTGTGTTATCTGTAACTCATATGTAAGCCTCCTTTTAACACCTGCTCCGAGCAGGCGTTAAAAGTGCAGAAAATAATGGCACAAGGAAATCTCTTAGATTTACTTGCGGCATTTCCCCCCCCCCCCTGCTCCCTCCCCCTAGTGGAGGAACACCCCCTTTGCATACAGTATGCCTGGCGCAGGCATAATCTTGCACAAAAGGGTACAAAGTGGCGCAATACATATATTGTACCACTTTGTAAATATGGCACGGTGTTTATGGACTTCAAACGCCACATTAGCGTAAAAAAATTGCGTTGGAATGGCTTTAGGGGCTCTTAATTATGCACCTCTGTGCTCTTAATTATGCAATTCTGTGTTATTATATTCTTGCCGAAATGCAAACCCTACAGTTCCTAGGCGCGCCGATCCACACTGCCCAAGAACCCCCCCCGATGCAGACAGAGCCGTGTGGGTTTGAGCTACATTCCATCAACCCATCATCAAAACGGGACGTCAAAAGGGAGGAAAGGATGAGGCACTGTGATTCTGGGCACGCTTTTCAAACAGTCTCGTTAAAATGTGGGGCTTTACCGTCCACGTCTTACATTTTGCATCAACAATGACGTTTCCTTTGTTATTATAGTTCTTGCTTTGTGTTTTTACATTTAACGTATTCAGTTAGGTATCAAACAAAAGAGTGCCAATCGCTCCAATAATTACAAACAGACTGCATTACAGACAGCGTTTATGCCTTCACAACTCCGCCATCTTCAGGTAGGAGACGAATATAGTTTACGATTGCTATTTTTTTGGTCGAGCAGTCTTAGGCAGCACAAGTATGCAGAAGTCACTTAAGATGAAACGTGCACAATGAGGCCTTTGTTCCACCGGGGTTTTCCCAGTGACACCTTGACAATAGCAATTGGGTTGTATTTATAAATGGTTTCAAGCTACTGTGCATTAAAACGCGGTGAAAAGAAATGTTATAATTGCTCAATGAATCAGTGTAGGAGGCTCAGATGAATAAACTGTGATAAAATCTATTGTTTGCAGCCTGAACATAGATTTCATAAGCAGATGGTTAACTCACCAACTGACTGAGAATACATCACATCTGTAGGAAGCTAGCCTGGTGTGTGGTGTTACCACCTTATACCAGCTCCAGGTATCCCCTATTAGTGATGTGTGGACAGTGTCTAGGACGCCAGGGCTCTCTAGAGGTACCTTTGATGTGCAGCCAAGACTTAGCTAGGAGTCATGCAAAGGTTATGCAATACCACTGTAGTCACACAGCAATTACACACATGAAAGAGCCACACACTGTTACAAAAATAAAGGTACTTTACTATAGTAACACAAATACTAAAATACTGTATAGGCTATACTCCACTAGCAGGTGAGTAAACCCACTATTATGTACACAGTAGAAGACAGGAATGGGCATAGAAAGCAATAGAAAACAGTGAAATATCAGAAATAAATAGAGACCCTAGGGGGAGATACTAAGTGGAACTAGGAACCCCAAAAGGTAAGCACCAGGGTGCCCCCCAGCAACCAGGAGAGAAGGCGTAAGTAGATGTTTTTTCCCCAAACCCACAGGTAAACTTTGTAAACGGACTGTGCAAGACCCAGGCAAGACTGGAAGAAACCAAAGGTGGATCCTGATAGAAGATGACTTGCAAAGGAAGGGGACCAAGCAGAGTCTGAGTTGGAGTGTCTGGTTGGAGCAGAAGCCACTACCCACCCTCCTGGAGATGCAGGGCCAGGTCAACAGTGAAGACCAGGAGTCAGCTACGAAGGACAGGAGCAGGAGAAGAGTTGCAGGAGTGATGCAGTCGATGTCCCAAGTCGGAAGAAGAGTTACAGTCAGTCAGTGGTGTGGAAAAACCACCAACAAGCCTTGGCAAAGGCAAGCGTTGCAGATGAAGATTTGTAGAGCTGCCTGTGACCAGGAAGGTCCAGAGGGACTCAACCAACAGACAGAAGTCCCAGGTGAGCCTCAGCAGTGAGGAGAGTCAGAAGTCGAGGATGCATCCACACAGGCAACTCACAGGTAGAAGAAACAGTAGTCACAATGCAGCCCACTCAGCACACAAGGAGAGGAGTCTTACATTGTTGGAGCAGCAGGCAGGAGACTGCGCTTTGCAGGGAAAAGTGGTGGAGGCCGGGGCTACGCGGAGCCTGAAGATCCCTTGGAAGAAGAGCCAACAAGCCTTGGTAGCTGCAAAGGTTTTGGTGCACAGGGGTACTGTCCTGCAAGGAGAGGCGACGGCTTACCATCTCCCAAGTTGGACAGCTGGTAGAGAGAGCCCAAGGGTACCACTCCAGATCACCACCTGTGATGCAGGATCCACGCAGTTCTGGAAGAGAGAGGATCCACGCAGCTGGTCGTCATTGCAGTAGGTGCCTGCGGTTGCAGGGAAGTGACTCCTTCACTCCAAGGGAGATTCCTTCTTGAGCAGGCTGAAGACTCATCGCCCTCAGAGGATGCACAGCCAGGGAAATGTTGCAGTTGCTGGAAGGAGCCTGAGAAACAATGTTGCAAAGCAGAGTTTCCGCTGGAGTTGCAGATTGTCGGTTCCTGGAGGTTACAGTTGCAGTCCCGGTGGCCAGAAGATGAAGTGCACAATGCAGAGGAGTCCTGCAAGAATCTTGCAGGTCAAATCTTGGGACTCACCCTCGATGGAGACCCTAAATAGCCCAAGAAGGGGGATTGGTCACCTAGCAGGGTGACCACCTATCAAGAGGGGACTGTGAAATCACTTGCCTGACCTGGCCACCCAGGGGCCTCTGCCCACCTTGGATTCAAAATAGCAGAATGAAGTGGCCACCTGGAGGAGCTCTGAGCACCACCTCTGGGGTGATGATGGACAGGGGAGTGGTAACCCCCCTTTCCATTGTCCAGTTTCGTGCCAGAGCAGTGTCCGAGGTTCCCTGGACTGATGCAAACCAGTGTATGCAAGGAGGGCACCAAATGTGCCCTTCAAAGAATACCAGTGGCTTGGGAAGGCTACCCCTCTCAAGCCATGTAACACCTATTTCCAAAGGGAGAGGGTGTTGCCTCCCACTCCCAAAGGAAATCCTTTGTTTTGCCTTCTTGAGCTTGAGCTGGTCAAGCAGCAGGAGGGCAGAAACCGGTCTCTAGGATGGGAACAACGCGGGCTGCCTGAGAAAACCCTGCAAACTGTTAGGAGCAAAGCTGGGGGTCCTCTAAGGAGCCCCCAGAGTTCATGGAATCATTCAACCAATACTGGCAACAAGGTATGATTCTGACATGTTTGATAACAAATGTGCCCAGGTTCGGAGTTACCATTATGTAGCTGGACACAGTGACCTGAGTCTAGTACACAGGTAAAATGGCTTCCCTCACGTATGAAGTCCAGGGAAATGGAGCTGGAGTTTTGTAGGGGCACCTCTGCCCATGCAGGGGTGCCCTCACATACAGATACTTCCACCCTGCCCTCTAGGCTAGGAGGGCATGCCATAGGAGTGACTTACAGTGACTTGAAGTAAAAAGGTGTATGCACCTTTTCATGCAGGCTGCAATGGCAGGCCTGCAGACACATTTTACATGGGCTCCCATGGATGGCATAATACATGCTACAGCCCATAGGGATCCCCTGGCGCCCCATTACCCTAGGTACCACATACTAGGGACTTACATGGGGGCACCAGTATGCCAATTGTGGGGCGTACGAAGTCCGGAACAACCAAATTTAGAGGGAGAGAGCACAGTTACTGGGGTCCTGGTTAGCAGTGAACACAGTCAAAACACACTGACAGCAGGAAAAAAGTGGGGGGGAAACATATAAAAAAGAGGCTACTTTCGTACAACACCATACCTCAAGTCAGCTGTGGCTTCATTGAGTAAAGGTTTGCTAAAGAAGATGGGCCCATTTCAAAAGTCTCGCTGAATTAGACAAAACGAGCATCAAACTGGCTTCCAAAAATCCCATATAAATGCATATGTGTAAACCTAAAGAAATTGAGAGGAAATGCATGTTGTAAAAAGGTGTATAGGGTCAGATGTATCATCAAACCATTTTGCGATTCTCTAATAGCGATTTTTAAGAATTCGCTATTTCAGAAATGCAAAATGTTATGTATCATTTTTGTGATTCGGTAATAGTGATTTCTTAAAAATCGCAAATGCTGTTATCGAATTGCAAATTGCGATTCCGACCCCATTCGCACCAATGGGCCTGTAGGCCCATATTTGCAAATTTTTTGCATTTCCCAAGTTGCGAATTCCTAATTGGAATTCGCAATTTGGGAAATACAAACCCCAGGGTGCTGGGGGCCTAAGGCCCCCTCTGCTGCACCCCAACAAAATATTTTAGGACATGTAAGGCGCACACATGCCAAAGGGCCATATGTGCGTTACATGTCAATTTTAAAAATGCATTTTAATGCATTTTTAAATTTGCACATGGTTACCACCAAATTGTGTTTGGTGGTAATTGCGAGTCCTTAATGCCCAGTTCACATTAAGGAAAAGCTTGATACATGTGCTTAATAAATCGCTAATAAGGATTCCCTATTTGCGATTTCTTATTTAGAGAATCGCAATTTGCGATTCTCTAAAGGGGGGTCGCAATTTTAAGGAATCGCTATTTTAGCGATTTCTTAAAATTTTATAGCGAATGCCTTTCATACATAATGAAAGGAATTGTTGTATTCGCAAACGGCCATTCGCACCGTTTGCGAATGCAAAAACGCTTGATACATCTGCCCCATAATTCCTTGGTGACACAACAACTTGTTTGTATTACTTCTAAGCATTCTTGATCTTTTGCACAACTCATTCCCACAGCGCTGCGCTGTATTGAAAAGGGAGGAAATTACTAGAACAACCACGTTTTCAACAGCTTCTCGAAATTCCTAAAATTGAGGCAGGTGCAAATATGAAGAGGAAGGGGCATTTCCAATGAAAGGGAGCTAAGTAAGAGAAGGCTCTGCCCCGAAATTTAACTGTACGAATGTGGGGAATCTGCAACAAAGCTTTGTTGGAGGATCCTAGCTATCTGGTAGGCATATAAGATTTCAGTTTTTGATTAAGATACATGGGCCAGGCGTGATACAAGACCTTGTGAGTCAGACAACAAAGTTTGAAAATTGCTAGCTTTTTATAAGCATCCAGAGCAATTTTTTGAGTATAGGGGCTGAGGATGACCTGGCAGATATGTTGTAAATTAGTCTGGTGGCAGTGATTTGAATGACCTGTAATTTGGCCAACAAGGTGGCATTGGCTGCCGCCAGCAATGTATTACCATAATCCAGGTGACTAGTAATCAGCTCCTGGACTAGAGTTTTCTTGGCGGTGGGAGATAATCAAGGAAAACGTTTTTTTAACAATTTCACTGTGACGAAGCACGTGCCACATATATAGCATTGACCTAGTCTCTCATAGATAACTCCCATCAATTTTTACTAAATTTCTCACCACCTGTGTAAAGAGAGGGGCAGCCCCCTAGCCTGGTGATCACAGTTCATGTGCCTTCCCAAACAGTACGATCTTGGCTTCATCACTGTTTAGCTGGAGACAATTTGAAATCATCCAGCTTGAAATTTCCCTCATGCAGTGTCTAAATTGATGTTGCGTCTGGTCTGGATGTAGTCCAAAGGTGATAAGCAACTGAGGACCATACTTATACCTTTTTTAGTGCCGCATTTGTGTCATTTTTTGACGGAAAAGCTGCGCAAACTTGCAAAATACAATTGAATTTTGTAAGTTTGCGCTGTTTTTGCATCAAAAAGCAGCACAAATGCGGCGCTAAAAAAGTATAAATATGGGCCTGAGTGTTATCTGCATATGACACAATCTCCACACCATAGTATCTCACAACATGAGCCAAGTGGGCCATATGGTGAATAGTGTTGGGCTCAAATAAGAGCCCTGAGGGTCTCCTTTATTGAACGATATCTTTCTAGATTTGAAAGGTCCCAGACAAACTTGTTGGCCGCGATTGTCAAGGAAGTCCCTTAGCCACAGTAGTCCCCTGCCATAGATACCTGCTTCATGAAATCTGCAGATTAGAATGCAAATACTGCCAACATATCCAGTTGGACCATCATAACTGGAGTACTGTGTCAAGTGACATACGAATACTGTCTGTTAGAGCTACCAGTGCCCTCTCCATATTATATAGTGCTCGAAAGCCTGATGGTGAGGGATGTAAGAGCTTGTTCTCCTCTCAAAAGAATATTAGTTGTTTATTAATATGGCTTTCTAAGATCTTGGCAAGCAGAGGTAATAGCGAAACTGGTCTATAGCTTGCAAGTTCCTCTGGATTGGCAGATTACTTTTTAAGTGGCTTTATTTGTCTACACTTCCAAACCACTGGTACTGTGGCACAGGTTAGTGAAAGATCAACCAGAGTTTTCACTGAACGAGCCAAGCAATTAGCTAAGGTGGGTATAATACTGGGAGAACAGGGGTCTAACGGGGAACATGATTTTGCCAAGGTTAACAATTTCTGTACCTGCTCCATGGAACAGAGTTCAAATACTTCCAGAGAAGCTTTGGCAACCAGGTGTGGTTGACTCAGGTCCAGTGTCATTTCTGAAAGTGTTGGGCAAACTGGGAAAGCATTTGATTGCTGCCAGCTACATCTGTGGTGGATATTTGAAAGGATATGCTCTTGATAAGCATGCTCTGTTGCTTGCCAGCTAGGTATAGGAGTGTCCTAATGCACGAGGGAACTGAATCTGGTCCTCGGCCCCGGTCTTAGGCCCTGATTATGAGGTAGGCATAGTGGTAATTACTGTATGCCGGGGTACATAGAGCATGACTTCAACAAAGGGTCTGATCACGAGTTAAAAACCGCTTGTTTTTTAGCTCATGTGCTAAATACCGCATTTCTGTAGTCCACATGCGTCATTTAATGAAAGTGGTAAATAACACCTAATTACAAGTAAGAGAGGTCATTAATAACCAGTGGAAAATATCACCTTAAAATACCACCAGTGAAAAGCAGATGCTAAAATGTCAACAAAGTGTAGGAAATAAAAGAACAGATGTAAAACAACAGAAAAGGTCAAAGATCAACACAGTAATACAAAAAAACACAGTACATGCACTGTCTAAACTAAAAACAATAAAATATCACACACACCTGCAGACAAGGCCCGACCTGCATTAACAGCCAGGGACAGGTAAAGCTTCTATTCAACAGTCCACCAAACTGGATGCAGCACTGTTAGACCACTATATCTTGCCTTACCAGATCCATGTTCTACTACAGCAAACCATGCAGCATGAGGATGGAAACCAGGCCACCAGTCAATGACCTCAAATAGCTCAGCAACTTGGATAAGAGAACAGATTACTAGAGTAAGGCTGGAACTTATAAACATGAGTCAGCCTGCGATCCAGAGGATACCTGGGCTCTGTATGGGCACCATACAAAATATGTTTTCACCATTATAGATACCATGGAGACCAACATAGGGATCCACTGCTATCCCCCCTTCCTGAAAATGCTATATTCACCATAGAGCAGACATTTGAAGTGGTGAATGGCATGTCTAAGTCAATATTTAGCAAAATACTCAGCTAAGTGATGGAAGCTTTGCAGAGAGTGAGTAGCATATACAGTTCCCCTTGGACACCCACACAGCTAATGCCAGCAAAGCAAACATCAGGCTACAGCAGGACTTCTTGATATCCTAGAGTCAATTGTCTGCACATATGTACACATGGTGGCCTCAGGTAGACAGGAACAGGTGTGGTGAAACCATAAAGTGAAACACACTTTATATGTGCAAATGATGTGTGATGTGCCTCTGTGTATACTGAACTGGTGTGTTAGGTGCTCTGTACAAAACCACAATGTTATGATGCTGGCAGGAAGCACCATTAGTCATACTATGGTAGCACATCACCCTTAATGCTCCGGGCAGACAAATCAGCCCTTCATCATCAAGATTGCAGTGGATAATGATTTTTGGTGCCCAATCTCTATATATGTCAGCAGTACCATTAGAGAGTTTTTAGCCCCTATTACATATAAATAGATCAGTGTGAACAGGTGTAACAAATTGCATCGCCCACATTTCACAACATTGATGATTCTCGGGCATGTCAACTTTTTAACAACTACATGTACCTCCATTACAACTCTCATGACTGTTAACCTCCGACTTCGAGGCCATCTTTCATGTCTTCCACTCCAGACTTGATGAGGATGGTTATAACTGGTTATTCCCACAGCTTGAGGTAGAGCTGAGGCAACAGTCTGTCACCAGTTACCATGCTTTAGGGCTTGTGCTTAGTAACTTGCTTAAGTACCTAGAATTTCAAGGTTTAGAGCCTTTTTATAATGTTCTCGACATCATGTAGCTATATTGATTCAGTATTGCTTTTGGCCATTATCTCCTTCAACAAGCAGGTTTTTTCTTTATTTGTGGTGGCATTTTCAGCATGAGGTGCTACATTAGATGATCAACCTCTATATGGCCAGGATTTGTAGATTTGTGCTTTTTTCCCTGCCTATATCCATGATCTAAATGTTTGGTAGGTTTCTACTAGTGATGACTGAGTGATACCAGAGGTTGCCAGTGGATTCTGTTTGTCTTGTTTCAAGGTGCTTTTTTCACACAAAATTAAAATTTTCACACACTCCCACACAGGAAGGAGTTGTAGGTTTATGTTTGGGGTGTCCTAAGGTCATTTTAAGTGTTGCTCTGGCTGTTTCCGTTCTCTGGGGATTAATTTCCACACCTCAGGAACTTCAAGTGCTTGAAAATGTCCACTTCCTGAAGTTGTGTGGTTTTGCTATTCGTTGGGTGAAGTGTTTAGCACATGTGCTAAATAACACATTCGATAATTAGCACATGTGTTATGTAGCACACACTCTGTATTGAACATATGTTAAATAACAATACTGCTGTGCACGGTAAAAACTCGTATTCAGTGTTAGTTAATACAGGTGTTCTTTACCGAGCTCTGTGGTATCAGTATTTACCCTATATGCAAGTTTGGTGGCATTTATCACCAAACTCATGATCAAGCCCTTATTGGAGGTGTTCACCAATTATGGTGATATCTATAAACTGGCCTTGAAAATGCCCGAGGCCTGCAAACCAAAAAGGGGGAAAACAAACGCTGTCCCATGTCTACCCAGTTACTTCATGGGGTACAAAGTTTAAACAAGAAGTAAGAAAACAAATAGAATAGAAAGTGCATCACTCATATCTTTATTTAGCTTATCAAGTCTTCATTTACCTTTTTCTCCTGAGTTGAATTCAGATTTTGCAATTTTGCTTCTCTGAACTCTGTGTCTCAGAGGTAAAGCTAGCATCCACAACTCTCATTCAGCACCAAGAATAGCCAATCACACCTTTGCACCTGAGATGCCTGAGCTAGGTAGGGTTGTGTTCTGTCTAGTGAATCTTGGTCTATACAAGCTTAAGCTCCAGTGGGCTCCCCCAAACTCAACTTGCAAGTGACTGCGTGTCACAAGTGTGACTTTTCAGCACCCACAACTACCACGTTCCGCATCAAGGACAGCGAGGACACCTCTACCCCCAGGCCCCAGGAGCAAGGTAAAATGGGTCTGACTGTCAAAGCTTGGCCCTGGGACCTGCATCACCTTAACATTAAGTGGGTTCCACTGACTTCAGCCTGCAAGTGACCAAGTGTCACTAGTGATTTTTCCCATTGACCACAATGGTAACGTTCAACAGTACTGATTTATTTTTCACTCTAAAATCCTTAATTCTGCATATATGTATTGGTTTTATTTCATTTTGGTGTCCAAATGAACATAAAAATCTGCTCTATTTTTATAATTGGTGTTGGAATTCTTTTGAGCCATTTCATTAACGTATCGTCCATGTTGGTCCTCTGAAATGCTTAACACATGTTCCTCAAGTAAAGCCTGACTGCTCTTTGTCACACTATCAGGGCTGATCTATGGATTTATCAGTGTGAATTCGAAGGACCACGCTTAGGGTTATTGTGAGAGTATTATGTATTGAGACTTACCGAGCCTCACTAAATAATACTCCACTTTCCTATACTGGTTTTACATCGGTGGCAGCCTGAACTTGTGTTTTACTGTACCACTTGGTCATAAGTAATCTTTTGAATGAGAAATCCACTATTGTAATTAGACCCAAATTAAATTGTTCAGATTCTTTCTAAATGTTTTTATTGGAACTGTTAAGGCTCTGTGTAGATTTTCATTCCAAAAACAACATAAAAGTTTTTAAAGTTTTGGACAGTTAGTCAAAAGCTTTTAAATGGTTTTTGTAACTTTCTAGTAAGTTTCCACCTTCCAAGTAAAAGTTAGTGCACAATGGAGGCTGACAAGGATCTCAACTTGTCCGCCATCCCAGCTCTTAAGATCAGCGATCTAAGAGTCCTTTGCAAAGAAAAAAATGGCATTGGCTATAGAGCAACAACCAAAAAAAGATGACTTTGAGAACGCCAATAGGCTCTATGAGAAGGAAAGGCTAGAGAGACAGGCCCATTCCTCAGACGATTACCTTAATGAGGTAAAGGGAAATGCCCAAGCCCAAGTACATGATGGAGAAGAAGAAGGGGAACACCGTTCTCTACTCTTCCCAGACCCCCTTCACCCTAAAGGCCTAAAGTATGCAACCAGTGGAATGCAAACTGCACAGGGTGAATCTACAATAACTCTCATACAACTCCATGCACCATTTGGAAATGGCCACAAAATTAAACACATGGGGCATGTCTGTGAACATCAAGTGTGCAGCTGTACAATTAGCTGCAATCTCACCATGTGACAAGATAGAGTGTGTTGTGTGAATGGTTGGTGCACTACCGGCACAATGTCACTAGCAACTGTATCATCATTCAAATAGTAGCCCATGTGGAACCAACCTGCCCATTCCCCTTGTGCCACATCTTCAAAGTCACAAAATGCATGCATTGATCCACACTCAACATCCTTACACCAACACACGCCTGTTGCTGATATGTTGTGGGCAAGAAAATGTTCCAAATTTAGGAAGGGACAATCTAATGAGGCAGACAATCCATAATGGTTGCACTGTCCCTTCCAATTAGCAATGTGTTGGGCTTGCTACAGGCAGATGAGAATGTAAAAAAACATTGCATGCAATGGACCTACCTGTGGTATGCTGTACTAGTCCCATCATTCACGGTGCCAATGCATCATAGCACCAAAAGAGTGACTGCACACATTACACTACTGTGGCAATATCCACCATGGTGAATAGGAAGGCTAATTACATGCCACCATGGTGTCAGTGGCAGGGACAAGGAGCCTGCAAGGAAGTAGGGGATCAAAGCACAAAGGGCCAGATGTAATAGGAAATTATAGTGTGCCAAGCTTCCCCAAATTTGGCAGTCTAGCGCACTGTCATTTTCAAAACTCACTGATGCCCAGTATTTACTAGAATATGGGGCACCCCTGTGTTAATCCCAGCCCCAGCGCTAAATTAGCTGACGTGGCCCAATGCAACAACCCTTGCACAGTTGTGCAAGGATGGCTGCTTTGAGGGGGAGATTGTTTTTGTGCAGGAAGGAACACCTTTCTGCACAAAAACATTCTTAAAAGGCCATTAGCTCTGTCTATGTGTGTTGCGAAATGCAGCACACATTAAAAAAGTTAAAAATGAGGAGTAAAGATGGCATATAACTTCATTATGCCATGCCAATGCCACCCCTGGGGTGGCGTTATATTTTGGCAATGACTGGTTTACAAAAACTCATAAATCTGAGGCACTTTCAAAATGCAATAGGTGTTGCTGTGGCATGCCCACAGCAACACCCATTGCACGCCCCTACCACGCAATGTGCTGCGTGTGAAGGGGCCCTTTTTACATGATGGCATTAAGCCACAATAAGTTAGTGCCACCTTGTAAATCCATCACAGGGCTTTGCGCCAGCAGTGCGTCATGAAACGTGACACTCAGGTGGATCTAGGGGCACCTAACTATGCCCCAAAATACTGTGTGAGCTTGCCCCATGTGTGATGCACAATGCTACACATAATATACAACTACTACCTTGGGCCTGTAACATGTCACTGACCCTCCAGTAGCAAGTAAATAATGTGCCATGTCAACAGCCCCCACAATCCAAGATTGACATTTCACTATCTCATTGCAGAGGATGATGCCTTGCCTCCTGCCGACCTGCCTGTCCTGAATTTTTACAGATGACATTGATGACCAGCTACAGACCATCAGTGAGGAGACTCTCTAGGATGCCCTAGGTTCCCCCCAGACACCACCTCCAGTTGCAGGGGACACACACAGCGTTGCAGTGTCTCCACATTAGCCACCCAGCAACCAACACACAGCACCAGCCAGTCATGACTCAGCCCCGGACTCCGAGGACCCAGACATCACCTTCCAGAGGACAGTGGTAGGAGTCCAGCAGGAGCTGGCCAAGCAGGTGCAGGTGGGGATGGAGGTCATGGCATATTTTCACTGTGTTGGTGCAGGTTTCTGACCTGCTTTTAGGGTCCGGGCTCGCCCCTCACGCCGCGCAACTCCTCCAGTCTGTACCTGTGCCTTCCACCCCACCCTCGCTGCTGTCGCGAGTTCGAGGCCCTCCACCAACCGCAGGCACCCGCCTGCGTCTCATCCCTTGTGTCTAGTGGGTCCGTAAGTACTGTGAGTGTGTTTTTGTTTCTGCTAGTATCCTTTTTTATTGCCAATTCTGTGTTTTTCTCTGCTTTATTGCCAATTCTGTGTTTTTCTCTGCTTTTTAGCCTTCTTGCCGCTTGCTCTGTTTTGCGCTCCCCTTCTCGCCCGTTTTTGGCCCTTCTGAGCCGTTCACTCCTGCTGCTGCGTCCCTGTGGCCCCGCCCCAATCGCGCCCCCATTCGCCCTCACCTCCTGCCTCCCAGATGCTCCTCCCTCCCACCTCCCCTACTTAATGGTGGCTGCTGTGCGGTGCTCGTAGTGACCCCTGACCTGCTTTTAGGGTCTGGGCTCGCCACTTACGCCACGCAGCTTCTCCAGTCTGTGCCCGTGCCTACCACCCCGCCCTCGCTGCTGCTGCAAGTTTGAGGCCCTCCACCACCCACAGGCACCCACCTGCGCCTCACCCCTGGTGTCTAGTGGGCTCCGTAAGTACTGTGAGTGTGTTTTTGCTCATATCCTTGTTTATTGCCAATTCTGTGTTTTTCTGTGCTTTTTAGCCTTCTTGCCGCTTGCTGTGTTTTGAGCTCCCCTTCCCGCCTGTTTTCGGCTCTTCTGAGCCGTTCACTCCTGCCGCTGCGTCCCTGTGGCCCCGCCCTCCTCGCGCCCCCATTCGCCCTCTCCTCCCACCTCCCAGCTGCTCCTCCCTCCTACCTCCCCTTCATAATGGCTGGTGCTGCGGCATGCCAGAGGCAAGCCCGTCTGCGCCCGTCCGCACCTGGACTGCCCTGCACTGGATCTCATCCTTCCTCTCCGGTAGAACTCCCTCCGTTCCTGTCGAAAGCCACCAAGACCATCCACGGAGTCCCTCAAGGTTCCTCTCTCAGCCCAATCCTTTTTAACATCTACTTGCCGCCGCTCGCCAACATCACCCGATCTCACGGCCTCAACATCGTATCCTACGCAGACGACACTCAACTGATCCTCTCACTCACCAAGGACCCCGCCACCGCTAAGATCAATCTCCACAATGGTCTGCATGCCATCGTCAACTGGATGGAGATCAGCCACCTCAAACTGAACTCGGACAAGACTGAGATCCTCATCCTCGGCTCCAACCGCTCCGCATGGGACGATTTCAGTTGGCCTGCCACCCTAGGAACCGCACCAACTCCCACCACCCACTCACACAATCTTGGCTTCATCCTAGACTCATCACTTGACCCAGCAAGTCAACGCCGTCTCATCCTCATGTTTCAACACCCTCTGCATGCTTCGCAAGACCTTCAGATGGATCACCATCGAAACCAGAAGAACGTTCATCCACGCCCTCGTCAGCAGCAGACTGGACTACGGCAACGCACTCCACGTGTGAACAATGGCCAAGCTCCAGAGGAAACTTCAACGTATTCAGAACGCCTTTGCACACCTCATCCTCAACATCCCATGCCACTAACACATCTAAGCCCACCTCAGAAACCTACACTGGCTCCCTGTCAACAAGAGGATCACCTTCAAACCCCTCATCCACGCTCACAAGGCTCTCCACGACGCAGGCCCTGCCTACCTCAATGAGCGTTTCAGCTTCCACGCATCCACCCGCCAGCTCCGCTCCACTAACCTCGCCCTCGCCAACATCCCCCCATCCACCGTACCACAGCCGGCGGCAGATCCTTCTCTCACCTCGCCGCAAAAACCTGGAACTCCCTCCCCGTCGACCTACGTCTGACCCAGGACTTCCTGACCTTCAGGAAATGACTCAAGACCTAGCTATTCGAGCAGTAGCAACCCGCCCCTCCTCCCCCAGCGCCTTGAGACCCTAACGGGTGAGTAGCGTGCTTAACAAGTGATTGATTGATTAAGTAATGTGCTAGTGCTGGTGCAGGTGCAGGCCTGCCCCATATTTTCTGTAAGATGCGGCAGCACATGTATGGGGGGTAATAGCACATTTTGGGGTGTATGTGATACACAATGTACAGGAAGAGGAAAGGATTAGTAGTCTGGACCCAGTGCATAGTCAAGCTCCCTTAAATGGCATTGTCCAATGACACAAAGGGGCAGATTTAGGGAAAATGGTGCTGTACCAAGTACATCAGTACAGTCCATGTAGCCCTTAGTGTAACCCTTTCCCTCGTCATGTGTGCACCTTATGAAACATACGGTGCAGCATGGTGCCGGTAGGGGGCAACTGCGTCAATTTATAGAGATGCATATGATGTACTCAGCAGGAGTAGCAACAAAAGGATTAGTGTGACTTCTGCGGAGTACCTAGGGGCCCATTATATGCAATGACATACCCTCTTATAACACCTGCTCTGAGCAGCGGTTTAAAGTGCATGAAATATGGCAATAGGAAATGTATCATATTCCCCAGAGCCATGTTCTTTAGCCCCCCAATAGAGGTGGAGGGCCCCCTCTCATACATGATGCCTGGCACAGGCCTCATGTTGTGCTTGTCTAAACTGAGTGGCGCTATGAATGCATTGCACCACTTTGTTATGATTACGCAGGGAAGATGGCACTTCTGCCCTGGATCCGCTTCATTAATGTAAATCGCAATGGCAGCCATAAGGTGGCACTGGTGCTCTTAATACAGGCACAATACAACCTGTCCAGATCCTTTGACAAAACATACTGCACTCAATATTTTCTCCACCTGTCATGTACATGCAAATAATGGTGTTGCTATGCAAATGGGATACTTACCAATTGCTCCACCAATATGAATCCCCAGGTGATCCAGTAGGTCTTGCTCCCTTGAGATCAGGTCAGCCCAACGGTGTTTAAGTTGGTGGTCATTGCGTCCGGCTACGAACATTCTTGTTAGGTGGAGGAGCACCTTGGCCCACCGCAGCTTCCTGCCCTTTGTGGGGTAGCCCTGGATAACCGCGCCACCCGAAACCATCATCATTGGCAGGTAATGTTGCACGTAATATAAAGCCCCCCAGTTCATCAGCCGTCATCTTCGACATCTTCCATTTCCCACACATAATTGAGTGCTTTTATGCCCACACAGACCCATGGTGTATTGAACTGTGCTGTCTGATGGTGTAATACAGACTATACTAGGTTACCTTGCTGACACATGTCAACCATTGTTGGTACTTGCAAACCCTTTGCTACCTAGGCCATAAACCTGTACCCTGTACATCAGTCTTCACATACATATCCGGATTGGCAGTAGGCATGTGTCAAGACAGCAGATTTGAGAGACAAGTGTGTATAGAATGTACATAGGGAGTGGAACACACAATTCGGTTGTGCATTGTCCCATTTTATTTTTAGATCTTGACAATAGGCCATATGTTTGGATAATGGTTCAGCACCCATTGCTGCTTCATTTATCTGGCAACTCATAGAGCACTCCACAGCCAACATGTGTTTGCCATAAGTGAGATACAGCGCACCATGTGTCATGCCCGGGCCCAATGGCAGTGCCAGGACATAAGCCCATGGATTTACAGTGCAGTCTCTGCCTCTAATGTTGGTTACTAACCCTGTACAGTAAATGAAGGTTTATAGTTACCAATAATGTGTCACACATGCACAGTGCTAGCGTAGCAGCAATCCTCCTGAGATGTGACACTGTTCAGTTCCTACATTACTTAAACACCATTTGATAACAGCCCCTACCATAAGTATGCCCCCCTTGCATACATCGTGCCAAGCGAGGTGATGATGTGGGGAAAGGGCTAGGAATTTGCACACTGCCCACCTAACGGAACGTTATATGTTGTGGTGCATGGATCTAGGCCTTCAAGAGCCACATGCCCGTGAGTTATGTTACACTGATGTGTGACATGGAGGCACTAAACCCTCTTACATCATAAACTATGTTGCTAGCATACTTGTAATTGATGTGTTTCTTTCCTGCTCTCAGAGGTATGAGTTACATTCCAATGGTATATGTAGTGGAGTATGAGCACACCATGGAGATTCAGGTGCCAAGTAATTTATTGGTGATATTTACAAATTGATTATATTTGTACAGTGACTATGTGTAGAAGTTCTGTGCAATTTGTAGTCTCCTGTGAACTCCTGCAGCAGTGTTTTGTAGTTCCCCCTACAAATGTGCTGCACCATTGTCATCCTCCTCCTCCTCCTTGGGGACATCTACCCGTTCATCCCAGGGAATATTATGCATGATTGCACATCCTTACATACCAGTGGGGGAACATACAACAGGCTTCCTCCTGTCAGGGCCAGGCACATGAACCTTGACTTCAGAAGCCCAAAAGTCCTCTCCACCACATTTCTTGTTCTTCTGTACCCTTCATTATGTGCATGCTTTTCCACCGTTGTGGGATTGCAAAATGGAGTCATAACCCTTGGCTACATGCCAGCTGCAAAGGAATAAGAGAAGATGTGTTGGTAATGCTGGATAGTTATTTGGTATGTACCTTGGCAGTTGTTAGTTTTAGGTGGAGTGGTGACTCTGACTTGCTTCTGGTATAGTGTATGATCCTGTTTTGTGAAATGGTTTCATAGGTCTGTGCTAATAGACATGACAATCTTTGGTAGCGGCTCAGGGACCTGGGGATTGTAATAGTAAATCCAAATTTATGGTTCAGCCATTGCAAATATGTGTTGTGTTGTCCATATTTGTGCCAGTGTCCTAGTATTGGTGGAGCCTTCCACCTCCTTGCACCACAGTGGTGTCATATCAAGAGGCACCATGGTAGCCCTACAAAGCCAAACTCTGGCCTTCATGTTACCGTGTGGCACTTTGCATGCAGTGCAACATATAGGGCCTGATTACAACTTTGGCCGAGGGGGTTAATCCATCCCAAATGTGACGGATATCCTCCACACCATATTACGAGTTCCACAGGATATAATGGACTCGTAATACGGCAGACGGGATATCCTTCACATTGGGGACGGATTAACCCCCTCCGCCAAAGTTGTAATCAGGCCCATAGTGACTGTTTGTGGCAGGAGTTGGCTGTGCCAGCCATCAAGTGTACTAGGGTGTGAATCACACAATAGTAGGATTAACAAAAGTTGGTATAGTGGAATCTCCTAAATTCCTATACATGATTTATCACAGACGCTTTCAACACATGCACAGTGTAGGCGTTGGGAGGGGGCACACCGTTCTTTTACATGGGTCCTGTTAGAAATGGGGTCTTTTGTTGGCAGTCAGGTTTACCCCCTGTCCAAGCAAGGACCCTCACTCTAGTCAGGGTAAGTCACACACAATCCAAATTATCCTGTGCTCACCCTCTAGTAGCTTGACACTGAGTAGTCAGGCTTAACTTAGAAGGCAATGTGTAAAGTATTTGTGCAACAAATCATACAATACCACAATATAACACCACAAAAAATACACCACACATTGTTTAGAAAAATAATAATATGTATCTGGATAAATGCAGGTCAAAACGATTAAAGATTAAATAAGCAAATGTAGAGATTTCACTGAAAGTGATATCAAGTGTCTTAGAGGTGAAATATTACTGTAAAAGCAATAAAAAGTGTCTTAAGTTCTAGAAACAACAAGTGTCTCTTGCGGGGAAGATGTTGCGTCAATTTCTGGTATGCTGACTTGGATCCTCTTTGGGTTGCAGGGTTTTCAGACGCCCCGGCGACGATGTGTGGAATCCTGGGCTTGTGGAGCAAAGTCACAGGGGCTGCATCAATTCTGGTAGGTGATGCATGGAATTTTCTTCCGCACGACAGGCGCTGTGTCGATTCCTCTCAGGAAGTCGGGCGGCGTTGTTCCGAGTCAGCTTGCGTCGATCCAGTAGGGCTATGCGTTGAAGTTCCAGTCGCGTGGGTGGCACTGCGTTGATCTTCTGTCGCAAAGTCGGGGCTGCGTTGTTCCAGTCTCAGTGTTCGGTGAATTTTTCACCGCAAGCAGGCTGTGCGTCGTTCTTGGCAGGCAGTGCGTCGAATTTTCACCGAACAGGGATTTAAGCTGCAGGAGAGTAGTCTTTTTGGTCCTGAGACTTCAGGGAACAGGAGGCAAGCTATATCCGAATCCTTGGAGAGCACTTCTGCAGCAAGGCAACAGAGCAGCAAGACAGCAGGGCAACAGCAAGGCAGCAGTCCTCTTCAGAAAGCAGTCAGGTGAGTCCTTTAGACAGCCAGGCAGATCTTCTTGTCAGGGTGCAGGTTCTGGTTCAGGTTTCTTCTCCAGGAACTGTCTGAGGTGGTAGGGCAGAGACCCTGTTTTTATACCCAAATGTGCCTTTGAAGTGGGGGAGACTTCAAACAGTGGCTTAGAAGTGCACCAGGTCCCTTTTCAGTTCAATCCTATCTGCCAGGGTCCCAGTAGGGGGTGTGGCAGTCCTTTGTGTGAGAGCAGGCCCTCCACCATCCCAGCCCAGGAAGACCCATTCAAAAATGCAGATGTATGCAAGTGAGGCTGAGTATCCTGTGTTTGGTGTGTGTCTGAGTGAATGCACAAGAAGCTGTCAACTAAACTCAACCAGACATGGATTGGAAGGCACAGAAAGATTTAAGTGCAGAGAAATGCTCACTTTCTAAAAGTGGCATTTCTAAAATAGTAATATTAAATCCAACTTCACCAGTCAGCAGGATTTTGCATTACCAGTCTTGCCATACTAAATATGACATTCCTACTTCTTTCAGATCAGCAGCTTCCACTGAAACAATGTATGAGGGCAGCCCCAATGTTAGCCTATGAAGGGAGCAGGCCTCACAGTAGTGTAAAAACGAATTTAGGAGTTTTACACTACCAGGACATGTAAACTACACAGGTACATGTCCTGCCTTTTACCTACACAGCACCCTGCCCTAGGGGTTACCTAGGGCACACCTTAGGGGTGACTTATATGTAGAAAAAGGGGAGTTTTAGGCTTGGCAAGTACTTTTAAATGGCAAGTCAAATTGGCAGTAAAACTGCACACACAGGCCTTGCACTGGCAGGCCTGAGACAAGGTTAAGGGGCTACTGAAGTAGGTGGCACAATCAGCGCTGCAGGCCCACTAGTAGCTTTTAATCTACAGGCCCTGGGCACATATAGTGCACTCTACTAGGGACTTATAAGTAAATTAAATAGCCCAATTGGGTGTAATCCAATGTTACCATGTTTAAAGGGAGAGAGCATATGCACTTTAGCACTGGTTAGCAGTAATAAAGGGCAAGATGTCTCAAAGAATTTTGCATTCGCAAATGGTGGGAATTGCAAAATTTGGCCGTTTGCGAATGCAAAATCACCTTTCTGAATGTAAGAAAGGCATTCGCAGTGCAATTTTAAGGAATCACTAAAATAGTGATTCCTTAAAATTGCGACCCCATTTAGAGAATCGCAAATTGTGATTCTCTAAATAAGAAATCGCAAATAAGGAATCCTTATTTGCGATTTCTGAAGCACATGTATGAAGCAATTCCTTAATGCGAATTGGGCATTAAGGAATAGCTAATTACCACCAAGTTGAACTTGGTGGTAACCATGTGCAAAATGTAAAAATGCATTTAAAATGCATTTTTTAATTGTACATGTAAAGCACACATTCCCTTTTGGCATTTGTGCACCTTACATGTCCCCCAAAACAATTTTGGGGTGAAGCAGAGGGGGACCTAGGCCCCCAGCACCCTGGGGTTTTGCATTTCCAAAATTGCGATTTCTGGTTCAGAAATCGCAATTTTGGAAATGCAAAATATTTGCAGATATGGGCCAACAGGCCCATAGCTGCGAATGGGGCTGGTATCGCAATTTGTGATTCGGTAATAGCATTTGCGATTTTTAAGAAATCGCTGTTACCGAATCGCAAATGTGATACATGGCACTTTGCGAGTCGGAAATAGCGATTTCTTAAAAATCGCTATTTCCGAATCACAAAGGGCTGTGATGATACATCTGGCCCAAAGTGCGCAGAGTCTGAAACCCAGCTAAAACAGTATCTCAAAAGTGGAGGGAGGCAGGCAAAAAGTTAGGGGTGACTACCCTAAGGCTGTCAGGTCTAACAGGTCCCTATGCACGGTACATAAAAGGTCAGGTACGTCCGATATACTCCTACAGAGTCCTACTATGGCATGCATGATCTTTACAGTACTGCACACACTCTGTGCCAGGATGGACTGTTTCTTGTATACGGCACACACATGGTGGCATTAAGGGGCGTTAAAGGGTGCATGTGAGGTGGCACTAGACTAGGTGCTGCAAGACTTCTCTTCATTCTGCCCGGTGGTCTTTCATGGCAGGTAATGTTGTATTGCTATGTGTGCGTCACAACACAGCAGACAGCTGAGTGTGTACACTAGAGGTATGCCAGGTAGGTGATATGCAGTTGGTCATGGCAACAGGGCTGATATTTGATATTGTTGCTGTCAGATGCTTGAACCCCATGACTGATGTGAGGCTGTGCCTATGTGTGACTTTCTTTACATTGACATTGCCTATGTCATTCACATTGCTGAGGAATACATTATTAGGTGTAATATGTGTGAGATATGTATTTAGGTGTCAACCAGTGGACACTTGTAGTGGTGTGTGCCCAGCTTCTGTATGCAAAGGGACCACAGCTCCACCTGTCCTCTTGTGGTGTGCTAGTCAGGTTGTGGCTGTTTTTTCCACATGTGGGTGTACATGTGTATGTGATGTGCAATGATTGCAGTATAGTGTGGCATGTGTTGTTGCCTGTATATCTCTGTTCCCCTGCCTATGTATGCTTAGTGTGGTGTGTGCCTTGTTTGTCCTACATGGTAGGTGTGTTGTCTGTGTACTGATTGGTGGCTTACCTACAAGTAGGCCATTGCCACATTGCCCATCCTGGAACTGTTTTTTGATGGTGGAATGCCTAAATATATAGGCATCATGTACGCTGCTGGGGTATTTGGCAAGGATGTTTGAGAAGAGCCCACGGTGGTCCAAAATGGCCTGAACATTTATGGAATGGGTATGCTTGCAGTTCCTGTATAGGTGCTCCGTTGCTGCAGGTGGCACCAGATGTATGCACCCAGAACATGCGCGAACCCAGCAGTTAGATAGAAACCTTGCTTGATCTCCTGCTGTAGTTGCTGGACGTTTGGGAGGCAGATATAGTGAGGTGTGAGGCGTAAGATCGCCTCCAGAACCTTTGGAAGGAAGTCCAAGAAGGAAGACTGGGAGATACCAGTCACTTGTGTGCCCGTTGTCTGAAAAGATCCCAATGCCAGCATATGGAGGACAGCGAGGAGTTTGGTCATGGGTGATATGTTTGTTGGAGTTGCCACCCTTGTGGTAATGTCTGGCACAGTGTGGTGCAGCAGGCGTACAACTGACTCCCGGTTCAGACAGTAATTCCTGAGGACATCTTGGTCCCTGAACCCAAGGATGGTTGTACGCTGTGGAAAGATCTTCCCCCACCTTCTGCATTAGTGGCTGCTGTTGTGGTGTTTGGGGTTGCTGTGGTGGAGGGACCTGTTGCCATCACTGACGTCTGCGGCATGTGCCAAGTTGGAGCAATCACACTTCCATGTTGTCCTGGAAGTTGCCAATTCTCCTTCTGTGTGTTTTCCTTAAGTGGTGATGTGTGGGCTTCTTTCTAACGCCTGGTCTGACCAGGCGTTAAAATTTCACGCACATCGGCCTTTGTGTAATTTTTTGGGTCCGCTTCCTTTCTGTTCGAAGGTAACTATGGTGCTGGAGGGCTAGTGTCATTTTTTGGAAGGGAATGCCTACCTTGCATATCATTGTCACAATGGGTTGGTGCTTCCAAAAAATGACGAGTCTAGCATCAAAATATTATTACATTGTTAGGTTTGCACCGCTTTTGCGTGAAAAAAAAGTATGTAAAGGCGATGCCACGTCCTCGCTATCTCATATGTGCCTCAACTGAACCCTCAAATCAACCAGTGTGGATGTTGATCGCAGCAACCTAAAGATGACACTCTGACTCCCCAGGGAAGTTGTGGAAACATCTTACCCTTTTGTGGTATTACTCATGCATGCCCAGAAAAGTCACAAAAGAGATGCAAGATAAGTGTTCAATGCCTTTATTGAAACAATCACAATCTAGCATAAAGCAAATGAGCTGCGATAATTAGATCAATGAAACAGTGCAAAGTAATCAGCATTATAAACATGGTGAAGGAAACAAACAATCCAACCATGGTGAATGTGATTCTATTTGTTATGGTGGCCCTAGAAGTTCCTACTTAACCCTAAGACTACACTCAAAAGCATAGCGGGTGGGTGTACCCTTCCGCCTTGCCTGATCTAAGGGGTTAGCCCAGCCCCATGCCTGAAGACAGTGGCAGGAGTTGGCCTGCAATGTAGATGGCAATCCTCCAGGGGCTGTTGAATGAGTGCCAGTGGAGCAGCATGTCAAACAGCATTCATCCCAGGATAGTCATGGTCGGAATGGACTCCTCTCTGTGGGACAGTGCATCTTTATATTATAAACCCTGCTGTGTTGGAAGCCCAGTCCTGATGTAATGCTGTGTCTGGATGTTAGAAGCTGTCTCCTGCAAGGGCAACACAAACTAACATATTGTGTACAGTGTTCTTAGCCTTGGACAGAGAGGCATGTCTTGATTACATGTCATGCAAAGGCTAACTAAACAAGCAGCTCCTTATTAAGTTCTAGAATAAAACCAAGCTGATCTAAGTATTTAATGTCATTGCTATAAGCAGCCTAACTAAAACGAATAAAATATGAAATATAAAATGAAGCTAAGTAGACCTAAAAATGAGGGGAACCAACACAGGCCAAAGAGGTCCTCACAACACCCTTGTCTTACCAGCCAGGAAAAAAAATTTTCACACCACTAAGCAGAGCAAACAATTACAAATGAGCCAGTTAAAACTACCATTTGCTTAAAACAATATCTAAATTTTAAAAGTCATTAAAGGCAGCCATGATGCCATCCAAAACATCAGTGGAGATGGAATCCAAGAGGGATCCTGCAAACAACATAACCATCAACGCCTCAGCGAGCAAATCGAAGGAACAGTCATGATCGATAGTCTCTGCCAAGGAGGTAGCATCCTGTGGAATGCCCGCAGGAGTTGAGCGAGAAGAAAGGACTACAGGAGCAGTAGCATCTATGTCAGGCGGTTCATAAAAGGGATCTTGAAGCAACCGTGATCTCATAGGACAACTCCGGAAATGAACCTCAACAGGAACATTAGCAGGTTTATGTCCGTAGATAGTACCAGTTGTGTTGCAAGACACACATGCAGTGCACACTCGAAAGGGCATCAAAGACAGCAGAACACAGGCTGCACGCAGTAGAAACATACTATTGGAAAAGACAAAGACCAGTTGTCATTTATTTCCTTCAACAAAGGTATTCCAAAGTACTTTATCATAACACAGCGGGACAGGTGGTAGTTCTATCACCATTAGGCTGGGGTGTAGACCTCCACTCCGCTCTGCCAGTGGAGGTAGCAGAATTTGGGCACTCTGCAATACACAGAATAGTGCAGAGTTCCTGAATTACACATTCCGGCATGGAGCAGACTTCATTCACGTGCACGAGGTTTGGTTTTGAAACTCTCTTGTGAGCATCATGATACTCTAGGGCTGACTTTACCTGCGCTGCTTCCAGCCGCCACGATGGCCACAACAGTCCCACTCACAAGTGTGAATGCCCCTGACGTAGATTTTCTACTCAAAATACTTCTAAGTATAGTCAAAAAGTGTTTTTGGAGTGGATTTCCTTCTTCAATGGACCCTTCAAGTTGGTTTATAGATTGAGAAGCCTTTTTTCAGTTTTTTCAATCAGGAAGGAAGTGCCCCAAGACTCCAGCAGGGGAAACATCACTGACAACGCAATGCCTTTACAACGCATATGCGTTTACCATGCATGCCTTTACCACGAATATACCTTTACTACGCATGCCTTTACCAACAAATTTCGTTGTAAAGGCATGAATGATAAAGGTTTATGCATGGTAAAGGGTTTAAAGGTAAGTACAGGTAAGTATTGAGTGCGTTGAGTGATATATATATATATATATATATATATATATATATATATATATATATATATATAGAGGGGGTGATTCCAACTCTGGCGGGCGGCTACTGCTGCCCGCCAGGCGGAAACCGCCATTTGGCCACCACGCGGCCAAAATTCTGCGACCCCCATTCTGACATTCCCGCTGGGCCGGCGGGCGCTAACCAAGTTAGGTGCGGTGCGACGGGTGCAGTTGCACCCATCGCGCTTTTCACTGTCTGCCATGCAGACAGTGAAAAGCAGGCCGGGGCCCTGTTAGGGGGCCCCAGGACACCCGTTACCGCCAGCCTCTTCCTGGCGGTGAAAACCGCCAGAAACAGGCTGGCGGTACCGGGGTCAGAATCCCCAGGGCAGCGCTGCTTGCAGCGCTGCCCTGGCGGATTCTCCCAGCCGGGGCAAAAACTGCGGATGACCGCCGGCCCCGGCAATCCGACCGCGGCTTTACTGCCGCAGTCGGAATGGGGATTGAAGCACCGCCAGCCTGTTGGCGGTGCTTCTGTCATTCGTGGCCCTGGCGGTCCAAGACCGCCAGGGTCAGAATGACCCCCATAGTGTCTAGGGTGGATAACGGTTATTAGTGGTAAATGCATTTTTACGTTTGGGATTTGGGTTGGTGAGGGCATTTTTAGGTTTTAGGGTTGTTATGGCTTTTTTGGGTTTTAAGGGCATTTTTAGGGTTTAGGGTGGGTATGGGTTTTTGGGTGGTAAGGGCATTTTTATGTTTTAGGGTGGGTATGGGTTTTGGCGTGGTAAGGGCATTTTTAGGTTTTAGGGTGGACATGGGTTTTTGGGGTGGTAAGGGAATTTTTAGATTTTAGGGTGGATATGGGTCTTGGGATGGTAAGGGCATTTTTAGGTTTTAGGGTTGGTATGGATTTTGGGGTGGTAAGGACATTTTTTGTATTTTAGGGTGGGTATAGGTTTTTGGGTGGTAAAGACATTTTTAGGTTTTAGGGTGGGTATGGGCTTTGGAGTGGTAAGGGGTGTTTCGGTTTTAGGGTGGGGATGGGATTTGGGGTGGAAAAAGAGTTGTCCTCAGACGAAAGCGCACTAACAACAGGTCATTATGGAATGTAACAAAGCCAGCAACTTATAGGGAATTCTTTGGCATTTTCATTTTTTCAGGCCTTATATGTTCAAGCGTCTCTGGACACGTGTTTCTGGACTGATCCCTTCATCAGCAGAAAACAAACATTTCAAACATTTCCTTCCTTTTTCAAAGTCCAACTGTCTGGCGCTCACCCAATTTAATTGCAGGCATCTGATCATTCAGTTAAATACCAGTTCTGTCCCAGTGGACCTCAAGTAATCTGCAAAGTGCATCCTGGTAAAGGTAGTCCTGCACATTTTAAAATTATATCCCAAGTGGGTTGCTGAAGCCAAACAAAATAATAAAACACAGTTTGCTGCCAATGTTCCAATCTGCTGCTCTGAAAGTGACAATCCGTAAACTCACACATAGACATGCTCCTTCATGCAGTGGTGCTGCCTTCACGGCTGGACAGGCCGTTAAATTTGTACCAAAAAGATCAGGTCTATGTGTGAATTCTCCCAGGGTTTTTTTTTATTTTTATGATTAGCAAACAGGAAGAGGACATTGCAATATGCTCCCTTTGCCACTCAAGTGTTCATCGAGGTAAACCTGGTTCACATTATGGTACTGGAGGCCAGATGATCCATATGAAAAAAATCACGCAATCCAGTGGGAGGAGCACCTTAAAAAATTGTTGAACGTGGTTGTGGTGCTGAAGGTGAGGAGGGCCGGGATACATCAGCTACAACTGATCAAATCAAAGTGGAAGGTGACGTAGAAGAGGGTGACATTCTTAGGCAAAGCAGCTCAGTCCCCAGCAGTGCACCAGAATCACCTGCCTCAGTGACCTCACAATGGCATAGGAAGACTCAGTCAGATGGAGACACCACGGAATATGCTGACTGTACCAAAACGCAAATTGAGTCTACCACCACCTACATCTCAAAAGTCGCTTGCGTCAGTGGCCCCAGAAATGAAGAAAATCCAGGCTACTATCATATGCATGTTTATGCAGGAGGGGCCCTACGACTGCAACCACCCAATGGCATGTTAGCATTGAACCTTTTCCCTTTTTCTTATGTGGAAGGAGTGGGATTCTTACAATTTGTGGCAGCCATCTGCCCAAAAGGGAAGGGTCAAAGTTGGACCTATTTTCCCAGAGTTACTGTTCCAGCACTGCAATTAGCAGGCCAATCTTTGCTGCAAAGTGTTGTCCACACTACCCACCGGACGGCAGACATGTGGACCAGTTGTCAGGCTACTGAACAGGTTCAAGCTGGAACAGAACAGAAACAAGACTGGAACACCAGCTGATAAAAGGTCTGTAACACAAAGGAATCGAACTCCAATGCACGATGAGGATCTTGAGGAAATGGCTGCTTATAAGCAGTTCCAAGCTGCAGAAAACCCCAGTTGGAATCACATGACTGGGCTGTACAGGAGAGGTCTCAGGTGTGTGTAGTTTCAGACACTCGCAAGTCCTGGAGGAGAGGATCCGGTGAGAAGGAGCAACTAGATTTCTCCCATTGAAAACAATGTATAACAGAATCCAGGCTTTCCTGACTACCAGGCTGTGCATTATGGGATTTGCAGTCCCCGGAAGCAAATGTAATACTACAAAAGCATACCATGGAGAAAAGATAAACAAACGGAAGTCAGAGAGGGACTCTAGATAAGTGTTTAAGGTGATTCCCAGGCTTCCGACAGTCCCCTTACAGGGCCCCTTAGAAATGGGACGACAGAGTCGTAACAGTAGGACAGTCAAGGCAATGGCAGACAATGGCAATTTCGGGGTCCTGTGTTTGGCACACTGCATCAACCTAGTTGTGCAAGACTTTCTCAAAAAAGTAGACATAGTCAGCAACATACGACCACCTGCAGATAAGTCCGCATTCATTTCAGACATTCTTTTAGAGCCCAGAAGCAGTTGCAGATTATACAGGGTGGTAACATAGTACCATTTAAAGCGCTGATACAAGAGTTGCCAACACATTGGTACTCAACCTCTTATATGTTCCAACGTCTGTTTGAGCAGTACAGACAGATCGATGACTATTCATTCTAAGAGGATGGGATACAATTGGGAAAGCTACAACAATGGATGTGGAAAAAAGGGCCTAGTCAAATGCCTGACACAGATGCTGCTCCCTTTAAAGGTTTTCACGTGGGAAGTTAGCAAAGAGGACAGTACAATGTGCCAAGCTATCCCGTTGTTGCATCTGCAATCTGCGATAGGAGCAGCTAAAGGAGGTGTCTAAAAAGTTCGCACTCGGAGGTGTGAATGAAAACTCAGAGGCGCATGCCTTGGTCGAGAGCCTAAGCTATAGCTTGACTTGTAATGCAAGGCTGCAAAATTACATTATCATTTGTTATCTTTGGTAATGTTATCATTACCAAAGATAACATCTGTGCCACCTATTTGATCCATGCTATAAAAATAATCTTCCCACTTTCATTCCTTTTTCTGAAGGGGATGTTTGAAAATACAAGAGATGGATTGTTGAGCAAGCTGGAGAACTGGAAGAAGAATGGCTGGAACTTAGAGTCGCACCCCACAGCTCCAGGTTACCACCTTCAACTTCGAGAGAGAGCAGTCTTGTCTCACAGCAGCCAACACCAGCAACAAGAACACCAGCAACAACAGCATCAGAAAAAGCGTACCCAAACTCTGCATTGGCTTGGTTTCAAGTGGAAGGTCTTAGGTCCAGTGCAGAGGCAAAGGCAAAAGAGGTTGAGCAAGTGACAGCACCAATGACACTTCAGAGGATGTTCCAGGAGTAACTGGATGACCCAAAGGAGGTATATGAGGATCAAAACCCTTTGATGTATTGGTATGAGAAGATGCAGCATTGGCCACAGCTCAGCGGGCTGGAAATAAAGTATTTGGGTTGTCCTATAGCCAGTGTGTTTGCTGAACCTGTGTTCCATGCAGCTGGCGCAGTTTTTACAGTGATAAGGAACAGTCTTGCGCTTCAAAATGTGGAGAGATTAACCTTGATCAAGATGAACCAGAATTTTGTACCACCTGATTACACTATTCCCGAAACACCACAGGAAGAGAAAAAAGATAATTGGTCAGAGCCAAACAAAAACTTTTTGCAATGGAGGAGGAGAGCTATAGCCTATGATGATGATGATTGAAGCGCAATGAAGGGGTGGAATGATAATGGTCGATGAAAGACAGAAAAAAAGATAATGCAGGGATAACAGGAGTTAAAATTGGATAGGGGAGTTGGAGAAAAAAGGAGACAGTATAAAGAAAATAAGCAAGGCAAAATTAAAAGTAGTATAATAGTGGGCAGAGGTAAAAGTTAGGAAAATTATTATAATAAATAATAAGGCTTACTGGGATCAGCAGAGCCCTCGGCAGTGGTGCTGGTGGTTGGTGCCTCCCCCTCCCCAGGTCTTCCAAGACCCATCTCGGCACTGCCCCTCTTCTTGTCCTTGGGTGCTGTGGTAAGAAATAAAGGATAAAAAGCAGGATAAACAGGATAAAAAAGTAGATTAGTGCTACAGGTAATCTCCACAAAATTATCATAACAGGCAAATGCAGTAACATTGTACTTATCCAAGTCAGATTGCTTATGGTACTAGTATTGACTATCGTTGAGTTGGCTATACTAATCCTAAAATTCCTATTCCAAGTTTCCTTAACAAAAACTAAATTCGAAACTAATGCACTGCAATGAATAATAGTTGATTTTATTCTCATTTCTCAATCCCCTTGATGGACCAACTCAGTTTACCTTTTTTGCAATGCATGAATGCATACTACTAGTACGACCCAGTGTGAAATTCCTTGGGACTGTACGAGTTACATAGATTAAATTTACAGATAATGCTAACTCTCTGATATCACTAATTCACTATGGTGACAGGTGGACAGAGGAGTCTGCATTCCAATGTTTTTTTAAATAATCAGCCAAAGGAAGTGCCGACGAGTACGATTATGTAGCGCCAAGCACCTGCCTAGCTCAAACTTGATCACATAATAATATTCTTAATGTACCTTACCTCTGAGTGTGAGCAGCATGCTATTTGGGGAAAAAAGGTTAGCATTGTAGAAGACAAGCACAACAAATAAAATAATTAATGCTGACGGAGCTCCCTAATCTCGATGCCTAACAGGTACCTGGTCGAGGATTTCCACCAATGGTGCATCAGCTGCTGGGTGGTGCACTGGACCTGGCTGATGTGCTGTACACACCTGCGCACCCTCCCCCAATGCCGCTGATACTCCTGCAGGGGGTAATCCCTGCCAGGCCTGCTGCCTTCTACCAGTGTGGAGGGTAGGTGGTGCTGAATATAAAATAAAACAGTGCTGCCAACTCCGTCTCACAAATATTGGGCCGGGGCTGCACCCCTTGGCGGCGGCGCTGCCCACAAGGTATGCAGCTGCTGCTGCTTGGGAGAGCCTGAGGCTGCCACTCCTCTGCCCACCGGTGCTGCCCTGCTTTGGCACTGGGGGGTGTGCGGTAAACAATAATGAAAAGAAACAGGAGAAGAAAGGAAGGAATGAAGGAAGCAAGGAACAATAAGGAAAGAAAGTGAAAAATACAAAAAGTCACGAAACACATTGAAAAAAATGTTAAATACACAGACACAAAAACACACACTAGTACAATAAATAAAAATGAGGGGTAGATTATTTAGAAGGGTGGAGGATTGAAAAGATATACAAGGATTAAAAAAAAAGGCCCAGCACCATGAACAGACTGAAAAACAAGATGGCTGTGCCCATGCAAACTGTGTGGTGCTGTCCGAATGCAATTTTGAATGTGAGGACGAACTTAGGGTTGCATTTGGTGTTAAACACACTGCAAACAGGCATGATGGGAAACGTCACCCAACCGCAAAACTCAGCGTAGCGCAGCAGAGTTTTCTTACCACTTCATGGAGTTCCCCTTAGTGGGACTCCACGAGCTCTGCCCACCCCTATTCAGCATTGGGCTTTGACATCCACTGTGGAGCAGAAAAAAGAATAACAAAAGACCAAATAAGGACACCACAAGCGGTATGCCTCAACATGCACTCAAAAACAGAGAGTGTATAAAATATAGAATTAATCCAAAGACAGTCTGGAAAGTGCCGCCAAAACCACACCCAATCACCTTAAAAAAGTGCACAACACTCACGGTGTTGGAAGCATTACAAATTTGACTTACAAGTTTACCACAGTGCCTTGAACAATTGGTATTTAAAAGCAATTGTGTTTCAGCAGATGACCTCACTGCTTGAAACTTAAATGTTTCAGTGGCAGATGTAAGTGCCACGTGTTTTTGAAACAATAGTGCGTTAGTCTGCTCATCCTGTGACAGTTAACATTAAAGGTATGAATGGAAGGCCACAAACTCTCTATTCTAATCTTATGCTGGGGGGGGGGCAATAGTATGTTACCACGGCAGGTCATTATTTAAGAAACTGAAATCACGTATGCAATAACTGCTCTCATCCCACAACAGCCTTGATCACTCAGCATCAAGTAATTTCTGTTTGAAAGCGACTGCAATACTAGGTGAATCAAGGAGACGGAAACTCCCTTCAAGTAACATTCCTAATTGGCCACTGGCATGTGGCATACACTGTGCAATATCACCTGTTTACAAATCACTGAATGGCTTGAAATGTAATTTCCACACCATGTGTATTAACTCTCTCATAAAGACTCAAATCCGCCTACTGGAAAATGCTTCAAACACACTGAATTGAAACAGTGAAATTGGCAGTGATCTTACCCCATGAATTAACCACATTGCTGATGGTGGTGCAGCTACTATGAAAGCCAACTTTTCTAACTTTTCTATGTTAAGCATTGTGCATGTTGCATCCTTCTTTGCCATTATCTGTTGTTTGCGTGTCAAGTTAAATGGCTAGAACAACTCTTTCGAGTTAACGTGCTTTCAGGGCATGCAGTTTGATGATAGAACCTGTATTGTCCAACTCAACTTCATTATGGATCTAAGCTGACTCTGTCCATTCTGTAAAAAAGACATGTCATTTTGTATGATGTCAATTGCAGAGGATACAATGTTGTTTAGTTTGTAAATGTGAAAAACACAATATTCATTCCATTATCAACTACAGTCAATGCCTTCTCCAAATTAGCTTAATCTATTTGCCTTAAATGATCAGCAGCTTCCATGTGAGAAAGCTTCCATATTTCATTGTAAATTGCATACAAAAACCTTTTGGAGCATTGTGACCTAGGACCTACCAAGAAATCTTGTAAATCATGCTGTCAGAGAGAGAGAGAGGTGCTCTTTTACAGCTTTCAAAGTAGAATGTAGCAACCATTGCTGATATAACTTCACTACCCTGTATGTAGTGACAATCTCTGTGTGTTGTTTCTTGATATAACAGGTGTCCGGTGTGCTTGCTTAAAAATCCAGTGTAGAGTTTACATAATGTGCATAACAACCATTTCTGTGTACTGGCCCCAATAACCACCCGTTGGGACCTGAAAGTGTTGAACTAAATGTACCATTCTTAACCATACAATTGAGCTATTCTTCTGTGTAGTTTACCAAACTTTGCCAATCATTAGATTTTGCAATTGATGGGATACTGGGCACATTCTGTTTTCTAATTTGTAATTTTTACTAGACCTAGGCAAGTTGTCATTCAGAAAAATCATCTGTAATGAAATCAGTCATGCTTTAATTAAGACATCCATGCCCTGCACTAGCCAAAGTTTTGTTCTCCAAACTGATTTTAAATCAATTGTTTTATTTCCAATATTCATAGCCTTTAATGGCTAGTTGGGAAACAAATTAATTTAAATATATTACTTTAGTATCAGTCAACATATTTTCCTTGCTTTAGTTGAAGGTAATTTAAAATAATATGATACATAATCTGAAGTATCATGCCCAGAACAATATGTGAATTTGTCTGAATATGTTTTACAACTACCCACTGGTAGAATCAGGCAGCGTTCCCATTGTGTATAGTTAAAAATTGTACATGGGCTGCTAGCACTATGCAGGTAATGTGTGCATAATGATGATAACAAAACATTTTACTATAATTTGCATAACTGAAGTACATGTTCTCACTTTGAATTCCAAGGACTGGCACCAGTACATGGTATGATGGGCCAAATGTTTTCTTTACTTCAATCTTTTCTCTGACTAGATCCTCAATTTTTGGACATTAACCTATGGATGCTGGTGTAACCCTCATTCCCTCAGCAGCAGCTTGTGTAGTAGAACGCTCATCTTGGAAGTCTTGGAGTTCATATAGGATAGTGAAAATTTATTTTTGTCAAAAGGTGTTCCTGTCGCCTGTTTTGCTTTCACTAATGACCGAGCTGACAAAAATCTCTGGAATGCACTTCTCAGTTCAAAGAAGACATTTATTATTATTTCACCATGAGGTTCCTAAAAAAGGAGGTTAACAGATTGAAAGCACACGTTCAAAAATAGTCACCACAATGAAGGGAAAATATACCAAAATGATTCTCAACTACAATGTACACAGCAAATATATGTGGTTATATTATACCACATCATAATTGCAAAGCAAAGAATAAAGTAAAAATGCATCACCGTAGGGCCTGCCAAGCTCTTCATCTTTCTCATGCCAGCAAGAAGATGACCCCGCTCAACTGCGAGAAAGAGATCTCCACCCTCACAGGATAGATATGTCAGGCATTTGACATCTAATCCTGACCGAGGTCTTGGAAATTCCACTGCTACTGAGCAGGACCACCTTTTTATATCTTAAAGAACCATGGAAAGGGCTTTCTGGAAAAAACCCTCCCCTAAGAAGGAAATATTAAAAAATGCTGGCTAGTTTAGGTAAGCTTTGAAAGAAACGCATTGAGAATTTACCAACATCCAAAGGCATTTCTCCCAAAGTCAAACTGTTCTCTGCTTGTATTATAAACATCAGCCTGGTACATTCTTATAGTACTGAGTGCTTACCTCCTACATATTATGTACCAGTCCTAGGTGATAATATGTCCTAGCTCTTCGGTGAGAAAGAATATGAAAACAAGCACAGTTTACAATGGGGAAAAACACGGAGGCATTTAACAAGGCAATGTCTAACGCTACGATAAAGTCAATAGGCAGCTAAACTGAATACAAAATGTAATCTGCAATGTGTGAACACTGAACAACTAATCCAGATATAAAGTGGTGCAACACAAAGTCAGTGGTCAAAAACACATATTTCACTACACCGCTACTACGCCAGGACGATCAAGATCTGGGACATATATCTGGATGTAAAACAGGATCTCATAGTGGGTACGGCCACCCAAAGATCTTCTAGACAGAATTTTCTATTGTTCTCTTGACTCCATATAGGTGGTGGATCCACCTCCAACCTTAACCTCCTACTCTAGCTTTTAAGTATTGCTTTAAATCTTGGCTTATTTCCTCCACTATCATATTTCCCTCTGGATGATAGGGGAAGAATAATACACAGCTACACCCAGGGTTTCCATGGTGTTCCTGTATGCTTTGGAGGCAAAGGCAGGACCCTGGTCGGAGCAGAATGCAGCTACTGAATATGTCCAGATCAAGACTTTCTTTAATAACTGTGCGAATATAGGGTGATCACTGTGGCCACACCCAAAGAAATCTGGAGCAAGAATCTACAGCAAGTAGGATGTACTTGAATGCACTACCTGAATTCAAAAGGCTGCAGTGGTCCAAGTTTACACACTGAAGTAGCTTGTATGAGACTCGGAGTGTCTGCATACGTGCTTGATGGTGGAACTTTTAATTTGTTGGCAAATGTCACAACTAAGGACATATTGCTTTGTCCGTTTGTACAGACCCTGCCACTTTTAGTGTTTTGTAGCAAAGAAACTGTAGCTGCCACACCAGCATGGCCAGATGCAACCCCTTCATGTGCTGCTTTAACTAATTCTACTTGCGATCTTCGTCAGGGGCCACCTGAACACCCACCCCTGGAAGGGTTACATAAGGAATGTTTTCGGCACTCATATGGTAGGAATATTTTGCTGTATTTCCTTTTGGTAAAGGTGTGCTGTTAGCCAAAGCATTCCCAGCAGCCAGTAGTTGTTCATCCACCCCTTGTAGGAACAAATAATTGCAGCTACAGTTACAATAATGACTGCAGATTTGGCGGCTTCGTCAGCCAATGAATTCCCTGCAACATGTATTCCAACACATTGATGACCCAATTTATGTATTAGATGAGCCAGTGGTAGCCTGCCTTTGAGTTCTACCTCTTTTCCCCAAAGCACTTTATGCTTGATAGTATTTCCTTTAGAGTCTTGGAATCCATTGAGGCACCAGTAGTGCAGGCTTTCATTAAAAGACCGGAAACAGTAATATGAATTGCACACTATAAGAGTGGGGAATACATAATACATATGTTCCAGTGCCAGAATCAAAGCTTTTAGTTCAGCTAGTTGTGCTGTGCAATCCCAAAGGGACTGTGTGAAAGTTTGTTGAGGGTGGAACTCTCCATCCCTCATTTCTCCATAAACAGCTGAGCAAGCGGCGGAGTATTGATGTTTGGTACCTACAGCTAGCTGAGCTGAGCCATCAGTGTAAATAATATATTTATACTGATCAAGGGGCAAAATGTTAGTGGGCATGGGGTATTCCGTTTCATGATGGAGAAATTCTTGAGTCTGCAATTTTGCATCAAACATGTAATCTACATCAATGACTGTCAAGGAAATGGCCCATTGTATCCGTCTAGGATGTATGACTTTTGCGTGTGGAAGGCTAACCTTTGTGACAGCCTCTATAACTGGAACTGGGGTAATGACAGTGATGTGTTTTCACTGAGCTAGTGGTCTTTCCTTTATGCAGTCAGTATTTTTTTAGTGGATGCAAAATGCAGTTCAGCATTGGAATAAAAATGTGATGTATATGCAATCGGCACTGTGTCGCCTTCATTGAATGTGACATAGGTAAAGCCAGTGGCACCCAGAATTATCCAGATGACCACAATTGTTTTGTTTACACATGTGAGTGGGTATTTTGCGTCATGCATGTCAGTCTGTAATGATCAAAGTATTTGTGTGTGTTCTGGTGTCCGATGTTTGCTGGAAAAATCAGAACAAATGAAATCATACAGTTCTTTTATGCATTGTGCATCATCTGGTATACAAGACCTGACAAAATAATAAGGATTGTAGTTTTTTTTTAGTGTTCGGTGGTTGCAATTGTGCACACTTCTCAGGGAAGTGTGGTGCCAGGCTCTTCCCTTCATTTGACAGCTCATATTCTAGGACAGGACATGGAGAATGGCAATTTTTGTTTGCTTAAAATTGAATCTGTAGCTATGTTCTGCAAATCCCAAAACAATGCGATCTACTCTGGCTAGATGAATGTTTAAGTCATCATCCATCAAGTATATGACATTAACGTAGGACGATGCTTCCTGATCAATATTATGTAATATTGATGTTACACAGGCATAGAACAGCTCTGGGCTGTTCCTATACCCCTGAAGGAGCCAGCAAATATGGCACGGGAGCAGAGAGTAGAAAAAGCGATTAAATACCTGCCTTCAGATGCTATGTTTTGGTAGAAAAACCTGTTGGAAATATTCAGGATTGTTTTGTTCAATGATGCTGTGCAGTGTGATTTTTGTATTGCAAATTGCATGTGTGCTATTTAAATGTCTGCAATCTATGAATATTCTGTAGGAATGATCCGGCTTAGCTACTGAGAGCAAGGGTTTATTCATTGGAGATACAGGGGCCTACTACTCCCTGGTACTCGAGCTATGAGAGAATCTCCCTCACATGGGCTTTTGCTTCATGTTTTATCAGATATTGTGGTTGTAGGAGAGTCTCTATCCCAGCCCACATGGTTGCGATATAGTGCAGGGGCCTGTACAAGGGCCTAATCTGAAGCGTACGCTTGCTTTACTTGCTCATGGACGAAGACTGAAAAAGATGGTAATATTGCGTCTTCTCCTTGTGGGACTGTTTTAAAAACTCTGACAGGCAATCTTTTTCAGCCAAGAGAATGTTAATTTTCCTAGAAAATAACTTTAATTGTGCAAATTATGTCCCCCCTCAATTTGTTTGTTTAATTTATAAACTCGGTCTGGAGGGGTGAATCACCTATTTGGAGTTTCAACTTCTATATAGTTGTTGCTCTTACATCCAGAAACTGATTCTGCTGAACTATTGTGACCTTTGCCACGCTGTCTACCAGAGTCACTGCACACGTCCTATTCCACAGCAACGTACTCAATATGCATGGCATATTTTGACAAAATTCTTGTAACCTCCCTCTTTTTGAATTGGGGTTTTTGTTGATGAAGTTTCTCTTTCTTCTTTATCATGATGTCAGTTGAGCATTGTAAGTCCTTTTTCGGTTTCACATACTCTTTATGTCTGTGCTCTGATTGCCCCGCTCTCTCAGACTGTTTGTCGGATGAGTCCTGAAAAGAACAGGAAGAGCATGTATCAGTGTAGTGATACCTGTCAGGCTTTTAAATTATCACGGTTATGCAAATTATAACATTTTTCAGAGGTCTCCAGTTGCAGAAATTCTTCCCATTTGTTTTTATTACCATTATTTGATTTTTGTTTGTCCCAAGATATTTTAGAAGACTCTTGTGCTTGCTTGCTAGTGCCCTCTTCAGGATTACTCTTAAACTGTGGCTTATTTGGTCTGGCCCCTAAGTTGACGCAACCCCTGGATGTATAGGTTTCAGCAATAATTTTTTGTAACTCGCGCTCCTAATCAATTAAAGGAACTTGTACAAGACACGGGTGAGCTGCCAATGCTTCTGCTTCCCATTTATTTTTCCACAAATAATTGAGGATACTGTGGCAAAGTTGTCTATTTGCTTTGTCCCCAAGTCCAGGGCAAAGGCAGCCCCACATTCATTTTGCATCTGTTTCAGCACATCTGGTAAAACAGAAAGAGATGGTACACCATGGGTTATGGTATATATTGCAGCAAAAAACTGTTCCCCATGTAGCACAGTGATCAATATAGGCTACCATCCAGAGTGGCAATTACACTGTGGGAATTTTTTATTTGTCTTAGTATGGGGAAACACTGCTTCAAGCTGATTTGTTTTTGAGCAATCCAGAACACAGTTTCACCCATTTGGTGGGTACCTTGCCCATATTAGCATTGATAGTCACTGGTTTGATCCCATGTATAGCCAATTGTGTTTGAATAGCTTGAGCAGCCCTCACTTGGGCAGTATTTAATGTTCTCATAACAAAATGTGTTTAACGTTTATGTAGTCTAACTAGATTAGTATATAATGGGTGCAAATCAGCTGTTGCTAAACTTTGTATGTTTGGATATAGTGTGTAGGCAGGTAGAACTGGCAATGTGACCCCATAATTACTGAGGGGACCCAATCTAACACATTCAACAACGTGTGGTAGGGCGCCTTGGAACCAATTTTGATGTTCCTAAAATGTTGAGGGTCCTGAAATGTTGGTGGTATTTCTAAATACTTGCAGGCTCTGTATTGTTGTGGAGCATTTGTACTGTGTATGTATGGAATGTATTCGTACTGGCATCAACTGCAGGAAAATTGACCCATGAATAAACCTTTTCGGTTTTGTACACATTGTGTGCCTCTACCTTGAACGTAACATCTCCACCACCATTATGTAGCCCATTTTGAGGTAAATGTTGAGACAGCCTGTCAACAATTTACTGGAATAGCTACTGGATTCCTCATTTTAAAAATCTGAATTCAGAAAAGGAAATATTAAATTGGTATCCTTTTAAACATTCAAGCTTAAACAACCTGCAGACAAATATAGGTGCTCCCTATACTGCTGAGGAGGATATTCCCCTGACACCACAGACATCTCTATATAATGATGAATAGGGCACCTTGGGCACAAGAGAAACTATTCTGGAGAGACCCATTAAATAAGTACTTGACCTTAGTACGTTGGTGGTGCCTTGTTATACAGTTCTCAGTCTGATAATGGGACTGCCTATTAGGACAACAGGACTTTGGAATGTGGGAGGCTAAGGGCTTGATTTAGATCTTGGCTGTAATGGTCCCGCCGTTGATTTTCTGTTGGTAATAATGTCTACTGCCTTGGCCAGTCTGCTCACTCTATTGAGATGCTGGCGATCCCATAGACGAAAATCTGCAGACTTACTGCTGTCACTGCCATGAATCTTCACTAGCGTTGGTGGCGCCACAGGCAAAAGGAGCTGGCATCGGAACTCCAGCCACTTTTACCGCCAAGCCAATCACAATGTACCTTCCCGCCGATGCAACTGTGTCGACTAAACCTCCACACCTGAGTTGGTGGATTGGGAGGGAAACTCACTTTTTTTTTTTTTTAGTTTACTCATTTTATTAAAAGGTAACAAGTTACTCAGTAAAACATTTCCCTTTCAAACATGTACCTGTTCCTCCGGGTTCCCATAGAGGTGGCAGCACAGGAAAGGGACCTCCGTGGTGAGGAGTTCCAACTCCTCAGGGGAGAAGGCAGAGGTCCAGTCACCTGCTTTGCCCGGCATCTTGGCTCCCAGAGGTCATTAACGGCAGCAAAAGTTGAGGAGGTGTTGGCTGCAGTGTTATGTTAGGAGGCAAGTAAACTTTTTCCAGACACCGCATACAAGTACACAGCGTGCATGATCCGCAATGGAGATTGACACAGACATTGGCTTTTGTGCATATCCATCACACACATTAGCCTATGGCTGTGTCTGTCTTGGAGTGTTACACATACTATGCGGTCAACTTCTGCCAACGGCCGTCAGATAGCCAATGTCCTAACATCAAGGTCAGGCACCCGCCATTTTGGGATGAAGTAGTTCATTTTCAAATTGTTTGTGCATCACCACCACTCAAAATGTGGCTAATTTGTTTAACAATGTCAGATACGTACAACACTGTTTTTGCAAAAATATGGCACAATAGAAGTGCACCATCACTGTGTTTAACATCAATAGTTCTGCCATGTATGTATACTTCAGCTGACTGTAAGTTAAATAAATAAATAATGTGCAAACAATACATTCCAAATGTATTACTTATACATTATTTGTAAAAAAAAAATGTAAAATGTTAAAAATTGAGGTTTAAAGTTGCAACATTACCCAAAAATTATATGTGTTCATACATGACACTATGAGATTACTTGTTTTACTAATACATAAGATGTGTGTTAATTATCAATGTATTGTGTGGTCATTTTAAGTGATAGTTTGTTTTCCTTAAATGCAGACATATAAACCCAGGGAGGGCTAGAAGATGACATACTCACATCTTCAGACCATTTAGAGACCTTCCCACCATGGAGGAAAGGGACATCATAAAGAAATTCAGATTAAATAGGCAAACTATTCTGGATTTATGTCACCAGTTGGAGCCTGATCTCCTGCTTCACAATAGGAATACAGAAGCAATAACACCAATAGTGTAACTCATGGCAGTACTTCATTTTGTGGCCACTGGATCTTTTCAGTACACTGTGGCAGTGTCTGGAGGCATTTCAGAGCCTACTTTCAGTGGTGTGCTACAAGAAGTCATTGCTTTAATGATGAGATACATCAACAGCTTGATCCAGTTTCCAAGACATCAGGATTCGGCCAATGTGGCATGGTATTTTTATGCTTTGGGTGGCCTGCCACATGTGGTTGGCGCAATTGATGGCACACATATTACCTTGATGCCACCACATGCCAGGAAATAGGTCTACCACAATCCTAAGAACTTAAATTCCATCACTGTGCAAGTTGTCTGCTTACCGGATTTGTAAATCTCAAGTGTATGTGCCCGCTTTACAGGGTGAACATGATTCCTTTGTACTATGGAACAGCAGCATTCCCCTGCAAATGTCACAACTCAGACTTGAGTGTGCCTGGCTTATTAATAAGTACAATATGACTTGCATAATATTTGGTTTAATCCTAGTTTAGGAATGTACAATGGCTTGATATGACTTTAATCTATCAATTCTTTGCTTCCATGTAGGAGACTAAGCATATCCTAACAGACCATGGTTGTTAACACCACTCAGGAATCCAATAACACTGGGGGAAGTCTGCTTCATTGAAGCATGTGGAAGAACACAGAGGTCAGTGGAGTGGGATTTCGGGCTCCTGAAGGCCACATTTCAGTGTCTGGACAAAACCGGTGGAGCCCTCCCCTACTCACCCGATAAGGTGTTCCAAATCACGGTTGCCTACTGCATGCTGCACAACATTGCCCTGCCACTGAATATCCCTACCATCGCAGAGGATGGATACCGTGAAGAGCCATTGGTTGAGGATGTTGAAAAGCCCAATGAAGATGACAGTGGTGAAGAGGAAGGAATTGACCTACCTCAAGATGTTAATGACCACTTTTTCACCCGAGTGTAAGTTTATCTTTACACATTATAACATCCGATGTCAGAACAACTTGTGACACACTGAACATGTAAGTTTATGATGTAATTTAGTAGGAATGGTCAGTTTAGGAAAGTCCAAGGCAAAGATGTTTATAGATCAAAGTTCCCCTAGATAGACTACTCTTTTTATTGACATAGATTATCTTTGCTTATGCTAAGTAAATGTGTCATTCTAACGCACCATTTGAGTAAATTTTCCTATGTGAAATCATTCATTTTCTCTTGTTATTCTGTTTTAGGACCCTTCACCATTTCATCTTCATTTGGACATTTCAAAGTAATGACATTTGCAGTGATTTGTTGCTATTGGAAAGTACAAAGGGGACAAGGATTGATCCTGGGACAAACACCCACTTTGAATGCACGGATCTTGTACAGAGACAACTTGCACTATGATTGATTGGAAGTTCTTAAGTTTGTATCACACCTGTTTTCCATTGGATGTTGCCCCAAGGCAATATGTGCTGCTTAACTTGCTCTGACCACATGTGTATGTCAAGCCATAGTACATTGATCTCCCTTTACATTGGCCACATCTTCAATTTGTGTTGAGTGCATGAAGCTGTTGATTAGTCTTGTCATAGTTGAAAGAACTTTTTGTACCACAACACAGAAAGGTGGTTGTGACATTCTACCCGATACTGCAACAGTGCACTGAAATGGGCATGTGGCCTCAAATGTTGTTACTGCCATGATGTAGTCTTTTGGTGTTATTGATGTAGGATTCCTATTGTGAGTGCAGGATGTCTGTCTCCAGCTGAGGACATGAATCAATAACAGTTTGCCTATTTAATTTGCTTTTCTGAAATGTTCCCTTTCTTCCATGGTGTCAAGGTTACAGAGTGTCAACATCTCAATGGCACAGATTATATGAGTTATGCATGGTTTGTGAAAATCATGTTTGGTTTTGTCAAAAAGAAATTACCTACAAATGTATAACACCAATACATTGTGATTTCATTATTTCTTTTTCCATCTTTTTTTAATGAGAAACACATAACCAATGGCCCTGATTCATAAAGGTAAAGTTAAACCAAAATTCTATGTTTAGGCCAAAAGTGTACGTTTAGACCTAAAGTTTAACTTTACTTGTAGTAAAGTTAGACTTCTGGTCCAAGTTTACACTTTAGGTCTAAAATTAGACCAAAAGTGCAAACTTAGACGAAACGTCTAACTTTACTATAAGTCAAGTTAGACTTTGTCTAAGTTTACACTTTTGGTCTAAACTTAGACTTTTGGTCTAAGTTTACCTTTGTGAATAAGGCCCCAAGTTGATAGCTATTATTTCTTTTAGAATCATATTGATTGACAGGTTTAAAAAATGATGGTGTACAGAAGACATAGAAAAGTATTTACCAAAATAAATACTACACCTGTCTTGGACATTGTGTTATGTGCATTTATTTTGAACAAAATATATGAGTGCAATATCTTTGGAACCAGAATGAAAAAGAATAAGAATAAAAAACTAAAGTCCAACATGGTGAATGAAACTATGTTTGTTGATCAAAAATTGTTTGGAGTCCAATGTACAAAATACATCTATCCTCAAAAAAGGTAAATGTGCCCATGAAATAGACCACAGAGTGAATGGTAGACACACACTGGAGGAAATTAGGTTCAGTGTCTCTTGGAGGTAATGATGGAGGTTGTGCCATTCTCTCCTGGTGGTGTGGATGATTTCCCCTCCAGCAGGGGGCACAAATGCAGGGACTGGGGTGGGTGGAGCAATCTCTTGTTGTAGCAGGGCTTCCCTGTCTGTGGTTGAGGTAGGTGCATTTTGCCCTGATGTTGAAGAACCCCTTGCAGTCATTGATGGTGCTGGAACATATGATGATAGATGTCCAACATCACCCCAGTCAAGAGCACAAACTGGAGTTGTGATTTTGCATCTTAATACTATGCTCCCTCACCACCTGCTTAACGTCCCAGAGTTCTGTTGGGACCTGGACCAACATGTCTTGGGACTGTTGTAGTACTCCAAAGACTCAGTCAATGGTGGTCTGGGTGACAATGATGTCAGTGGCACTACTTTGCTGGCCCACAGATTCCCTCCTGCTATCCCTACCCCACTACCCTGTGCTCTTGAGGCAATATGTCTCATCCCACTGGGTCCTGGCACAAGAAGGGTGTTATATTCCTTTGAACACAGGAAGTGGAGGTACCCTGAGGTGTTGTAGAAGCTGGGGTAGGAGGTGTAGGTATGGGGTGAGTGTGACTCACTGGAGCTATCTTCCTGGACAGACCAAATGGACCAGGCATGTCCACATACTCTGGACTTTCAGAAGTGGTGTCCTCACTGAAGGCTTGATCCTGGTCTGGAGTGGAGGTGTCTTCTGTTGCAGACCGTGGTCCACTGGCCCTGGGGATTGGACCTAAGATGAATTACAAACAACATTAAATTAAAGGTCTGTAGTGTGTTTTCAGCTACAAATGAAGCAACCCAAAACATTGAAAAATATAATTAATGGGATGATTAGACCTTTGTGTGGTTTTAAACTTTTTAGAAGTGCAGGTTAATTTACACAGATGCAAACTTCAGTAACAACGATGGAGAGATGTCCTGACCTGTAAAATGTTATTTCGAAAGTGTACATTACATGTACCAGACACGCAACTCAACACAGTAGAGAGGAGATTTGAGAGCTGAGCTATTTCAAGGCCTAGCAGACTCAATCACAAACTATGACACAACTTGTTAGCATTAATGGCATTGGTTATGATATGAACACTGCAACGTAAATTGTGCATCAATACTACTTATACTCAGTATGCCCTAAAACATGATTGGAAACCTTTGAGGCAACAAACTGTGATTTATGCAAGCAAGTAGATCAATTCAATGGAGTAACAAGAAGGTGCCAACACACTGGATCAACACAGCAGATGAAAATGCCATACATACCATGAAATGGTGAATGACAAATACATAAAACTTTGACATTGGTGCATATATGGAAGAAAAGGGAGCTTGAGCAACATCGCACTGCACTATTGTTTTCCAGAGACAAGAACAGGGCATCATGGTAGTTGTAGTCATTTGTTAACACCATTGACATTACTTGTCAAGAAGTGGGTTGCACACACCTAAATAAATGACTACAGTGAAAATGATCACACATTTACAATATGTGCACACATGTATGATGTGAATAGATGAAAATACATCTTACAAGCACTATACCTTTATGTGCAAATAGATGGAGTTTGGATCCTTTTTGTGGAGTACAACATACATTGACATAAATCAAAGGGTTAGGCAAATGCAAATGGATGATCCATGGAGAACACACAATCTGACAAAACATATTGCTCATTGTTAAAAGTTGAGATACACTCATGATGCTAGTAATTAGGATGAAACAAGCTATTTTTGTATACTCCAGTTTAGGTACATATGTTTTGATAAGGGTCTTGAACATTCTAAACAGCTAACTTAAGTGGAAAAAATCCATTTGTTATTAGTGAAACATTAAAATGTTTAACTTACCAGTCTCCTCTCCACCAGGGATTCCTGTCAACTCTTCAGGATGTAAGATCTGCAAGCCTTCTCCTCCAAGGTAACGAGTTGTAAGGGGGGCTTGGAGAACCACCACCAGTCCTCTGAGCCTCCAGGTGATGCTTGGAGGCCAGTGAGTGCACTTTCCCCCAAAGGTGGTTCCACCTCTTCCTAATTTACTCCTGTGTGTGCCGATTGTTAGCTACAGCATTCCCTCTGTTCACTAATCTGGTACACATTTCCCTTTTCTTACATATGGTTGTATTTTGTACTTGTGCTCCAAACAATGTAAACTTGGCACTTGTATAGTGCACTACTCACCTGTTAGGGTCTCAAGGCGCTGTACGCATATCGCTGTGGCACCTCTCCTGGCTTTTCCCTGTGAGGCACCCACTCCTGGACAGCCCCAGGGTGAAGCCAGGCATCCAAGCACTGTGAGGGCCGTTGTGGAGATTAAGCAAGCTATTGCCCAGAGTTACAGAGTGGGACCCATTAATTAGATTAGGCACCAAGACAAGAATTATCTGGTCCAAGGGAATTGAGCCCAAGACCCCCGGAGGTGGGAATTGAACCCTGGTCCCAGGCCAAATCTTTGCATCAGGGTCTGCTGCTCTAACATTTGTACCACACTTCTCCAAACAATTGTGGCTCTACTCTAATAAATTCATCCACCACGACTGACAATTCTCCCTCTGTGAAATGTGGATTCCTCCTCCCTGGCATAGTGAATATCTAAAAAAAAAATTAACTAGTGCTCCAAAAGTTGATACAAAATAAAACAAATGTGTGAAAAGTAAAACAAAATACAGAGGGAGAAGAAGAAATTAACAAAACCTGGCTTCCGTGTGGCAAAATCTGAATCAAAATGCTCTGCTGCAGTGGAATGCCATGAAATGGAATGTGTTTTATAGTGTGTTTTGAGGGTGTTCATAATTATCCAATATACATCACAGGTGGGCTGCTAACATCCATACAATAACCACAGCCATGGTACAATACTGAACAGGTCCTGCGACGGACTCCCTCCGTTATGCGGTCAAATATGGTTGACACAATGCCACCGCCTGACAGCAATGGCGTAATACTCACCAGCATTGGCGTGCGCTGCATCAGTAGTGTAACAGAGTATACTCTATTCATGCGGATGGCAGTTGAACTGCTATAGACCTAAATACGGCAGTCAGAACACCATCAGCTTGACACAGTACTTGGGGCCACGGCAGCAGAACGGGAGTATTATCGTCAGGATCTAAATCAGGCCCTAAGTCTGTCCACACCATCAGAATCTGTTGCCCCAAATCCTGGCTAGCTTGTAGTGCCCCACCTGAACTCCCAACCCAACCAGGGTGGAAGGTGATTGTGGCAACCTAAAGATGACACTCTGACTTTCCAGGGAAAACGTGGAAAAAGATCTTCCCCTTTTGTGGTATTAGTCATGCATGTCCAAATGAGACACATAAGAGATGAAAGATACGTTTTCAATGTATTTATTGAAACAATCACAATGTAGCATAAAGCGAATGAGCTGCCATAATTAGATAGATCAATCAGTGCAAAGTAACCGGCGTGATAAACATGGTAAAGAAAATAATCAATCCAACAATGTCGCGCCGCGTGGTGCGGCGCGAGCCGAATGTTCGGCACAAGCCGGGCGTTCGGCTGGGGCCGCACATCGCGTTTCTAAAACGCGGCGCGCCCCCAGCCTTTCATGCACTTTTCGAGGCCCCAGGCATTGCATGGGGCCTCGCTCTGTCGTTTTCCACCGCCTTGCTGGGGTCTCCTGACCCCCTTACCTGTTCTTCTTTCTTCCTTCTTGTCCTCTTTCTTTTCTTCTTTCTGGGGTCTTTTTGTTGTACTTTTTTTTATGTCTTCTTCCCTTCCCAGGTTACCTTTCTCTTCCCAGCATTCATTGTTCCCTATTCTCTATGGTTTCTATTCTGTTTTGTTCTATGTACCTCTCCCTGTCTAATATGGTGTCCTTTTACTTCCTGTGGGTCACTTCCTGTCTTTTGGTATATAAGGGCTGTGTTTTCTTCATTTCCTTGCGCTGCAACACTTTCTGCTCAGATAGTGTCTTCGCTCCTGATTTCCTCGCCTTTTTGGTTCTGGATTTCATCGCTCTGTGTTTCCTGAATTTTGTTCTTTTTGATTCCTGCTTTTTGTTCTTGTTTTTCAGGAGTCCTCCTGTTTAGAGGTTTTTTCCCCTTTTGTTCTAAGGGTTTTTTTCCCTCTGGCGCTATTTTCTGAAGGCCACGGTCTGTTCTTGGCGTCTCCATCACCTACAGCACCGTGGCTACCAGAAAGAGTCGCCCCTTTTTGGGCCAAAGCCGAACATCGAAGATCCACGCCACTAGATCTGCAAATTCCAGACGCAAGCAGCACGTGAGTCGTGACAGATTGCAGCGCCCCACCATTCCGACGTCCTCAAACACCCAGGATTATACAGTGGCGGCTGCTGCAGATTCTGATCAATCTCTTTTGACCACGATTCAGCAACAAGCTCAGGAATTGCAACAACTACGCAATGAAGATGCTGCGTTACGACAGGCTTTGGCTCTCCGCACTAGTGATGTTCCGACTATCTCCGGCGAACCAACCAAGCTTCGTGAGTTCCTGGATGCATTAACGGTGTACTTCGCCTTCCGACCAACCCAATTCTCCCACAACAGGACCAAGGTGGGTTATCTCATCAGTGCCTTATCCGGTCCAGCCTTGGCCTGGGCAACCCCGATGGTGTCATCCAATGACCCAGTTTTGTCGGACTATTCCACCTTTGTGAGTCGCTTCAAACAAATGTTCAGTCAACCTGGATTGGAAGCCTCTGCAGAAGAAGCCTTATGCGACATTCACCAAGGCTCACAAGATGTTCTGCAATATATAACCCGTTTTCGTCAGCTAGCAGCAGAGACCACTTGGGTGGAACGTACTCTGGTAACGTTATTTCGCAGAGGACTCAAAGAAGAAATAAAGGATGAACTAGTACATTCTACCAGAGTGGAAGATCTTCGTGGCCTGATGGATCAAGAACTGTCCATCGAATATCGTCTTCAGGAACGGAGATCGGAGAAGAGAAGGAGTAGAGGGTTCTCCCAGCCAAGTACCTCACGAGCTGGTCTGCAGCGTTCTGAGGAACCTCGCCCTCCTGCTAGAGACGTCGAAGGGGAACCCATGCAGGTAGATACTACCCGAGGTCCGCTCTCCGCCAGCGAGCGAGAAGACAGACGCAAGAAAGGGTTGTGCCTGTACTGTGGTTCTGCTGGTCACATAATTCGAAACTGTCCTGTACGTCCGCCCAGGCCATCGGGAAACGCCACTTCCCGTCCTCTGTAAGAAGGGAGGGGACGGGATCTACAGCTATACCTTCCATCAGCTCCTTTAATGACAATACAACCTCCTTGTTCATTTTTCCTGTCTTGTTGCAACTTCCTGACGGTCGTCAAGAAGAGACTATGGCATTACTAGATTGTGGTGCTAGTGGAATATACATGGACCAGACGTGGGCTGCTACTCACCAAGTTCCTACACAATCTAAAGAAGTTCCCGAACAGGTGCACACCGTGGATGGATCCTTATTATCCTCTGGTCCAGTGGACACTACTACCCTGATGTTAAGTTTACAGATCGGAAACCATCAAGAACACATCTCTTTTGATCTTATCACGTCCCCCAACCATACCATTATTCTTGGAATTCCGTGGTTCATCAGACATAATCCATATGTGAACTGGGTAACCCGGACAGTTTCCTTGTCTTCGCAATTTTGTCATGAAAACTGTTTTGCTTCCGACAAGTATTGGTCACCGAAAAGATCTATAGTCACTGAAAGTATTACTGGGTCTTCCATTAATACAGTCCAAGGAGTCCCTGAACACTATTTGGAGTTTCAAGATGTGTTCCAAAAACCATCCAAGCCTGTGTTACCTCCACATCGAGACTACGATTGTGCTATTCCCTTAGAACCTGGCACAATCGTTCCTTTTGGGAGGATGTATTCCCTCACGGAACCTGAAAAAGAAGTTCTAAAAGAATATCTGGATGACAATGTCCAGAGTGGTCTTATAGTTCCCTCATCTTCTCCGGCCGGGGCTCCTCTCTTTTTTGTACCCAAGAAGACAAAGGATCTTCGTCCTTGCCTGGACTTTAGAGGTCTGAATAAGATAACCATTAAAGACCGTTATCCTTTGCCTCTCATCAGGGACATTCTAGAAGCAGTTAGAGGGGCTCAACGTTTTACTAAACTTGATCTGCGAGGAGCCTATCACCTTTTACGCATAAAAGAAGGAGATGAGTGGAAGACAGCTTTCAGGACCCCATTTGGTCACTTTGAATACAGAGTTATGCCGTTTGGTCTCACTAATGCCCCCGCAATCTTCCAGAGATTTATGGATTCGGTGTTTTCTGACCTTCTGAACCAGACAGTGGTCATTTACCTAGATGATATTCTGATTTATTCCAGAGATCCTGAACTCCATTCGTCCCATGTGAAACAAGTCCTTCAAAGACTCCGGGCACATCAACTATTTTGCAAACCAGAAAAATGTGAGTTCGACAAGACGGAGGTAAAATACCTGGGTTATCATTTAAGTTCCACCGGCATAGCTATGGACCAAGAAAAAGTACAAGCGATTCTAGACTGGCCTTCTCCTTCTTCTATTAAAGAAGCACAATGTTTTTTAGGATTAGCAAACTTTTATCGGCAGTTTATATTGGACTTTGCAAAACAAACTAGCCACATAACACATACCTTAAAGAAGGAGAATTTAACGAAAGGGTTTATCTGGACTGAGGCGGCTGAAACAGCCTTTCAAGGTTTAAAGAAAGCTTTCACACAAGCTCCCATCTTACGGCATCCAGATACCAACAAACAATTTATTGTTGTCACCGACGCTTCTGAAAGAGCCATCGGAGCTGTCTTACTCCAACAACAAGAGGATGATGGTCTTGAACATCCTGTTTTCTATTTGTCTCATATCCTCTCTACAGCAGAACAACATTACTCTGTACTTGAACGGGAATTATTGGCTTTGAAAACAGCCTGCCTAGAGTGGAGACAGTTTCTGATGGGTTCCAAAGAGCCTTTTGAGGTTAGAACAGACCACCGTAACCTACAATGTTTACGAAATTTTGTGTGCCAGAATAGTCGCCAGGCTCGTTGGGCCTTTTTCTTCAGTCAGTATGATTTTTTCGTCACCTATATTCCCGGATCTCAAAACATTCTGGCTGATGCTCTGTCTCGTCGTTATCCAGATTGTACTCCTTCCCCATCTCAGTATCTACTGGAACCTAGTAAGATCATTGGAGTGGCTCAGTCTTTTCTGGAGGAAGTACAACTGGAATACACCAAACTATCGGACCACGAAGTAGAGAACCTAAGACCTTTGTTGAATAAGAGACAAGGATTCCATTATTATCAGAACTTGATATTCCTCCCTACTGACAGAGTGAAAGAAAAAGCATTACAAATGTGCCATGATTCACCGGTGGCTGGTCATAGAGGCATCAAGGCCACACAAGAACTCCTCTCACGGTTTTTCTGGTGGCCTACCTGGAAGCAGGATGTTGAAAGATATGTTCAGGCTTGTCCTATTTGTGCTCAAGTCAAGATTCCCCATACCAGACCTGCAGGATTGCTACAGCCCTTGCCTGTTCCGCCAGCTCCATGGCACACCATCTCTACCGATTTCATGTGTTCGCTCCCACCTTCAGCAGGAAACCGGGTTATCATGGTCACTGTGGATTCCTTTACTAAGATGGCTCATTTCACTGCCCTAAAAAGGCTGCCTACATCTCAAGAACTAAGCCAGATATTTATTGATCATATCTTCCGCCTTCATGGACTTCCACATACCATTATATCTGATAGAGGACCCAATACATTTCCCGGTTTTGGAGGTATTTCTGTAAGACACTCAATATCAACAGAGCCCTGTCATCGGGGTTCCATCCACAGACCAATGGACAGACCGAGCGTCTGAACCAAGGACTAGAGCAATACCTTCGCTGTTTTTGCAATTCAACCCAAAGCAACTGGAACACTTATCTCCCTATTGCTGAATTTTCCTATAATAATACTGTCCACAGTGCTTCCAAGGTCACTCCTTTTTTCTGCTCTTATGGTTTTCATCCTACCTCCTTTCCTACTTCTCCTCCATCCACCTCTCCTTTGCCCGCTATTACTCACCTCTCCAAACGACTTTTACAGATCCATAGACTAATTCGATCCAATCTGTTACAAACCAAGAGATATATGAAGAAGGCTGCAGACAAGAAACGTGGAACCACTCCAGACTATCACCCGCAAGATAAAGTCTGGCTCTCATCCAAATTCCTACCCTCACGTCTTTCTCTGAACAAGTTCACACCTCGTTACTACGGACCTTTCCGTATTCTTCAGCTGATCAATCCTGTCACTGTCCGTCTTCGCTTACCTCATACTTGGAAGATTCATCCCGTCTTTCATGTTTCCCAGCTCAAACCTTACGTACCTGACCCTTTCTCTCGTCAGTTTCCTTGTCCTCCTCCTGTGTTGGTGAACGATGTTCCTGAATATGAGGTACAAGAAATCTGTGACTCTCGTCTATTTCACAGACGGCTTCAATATCTGATTCATTGGAAGGGTTATCCTCTCAGTGAATGCTCTTGGGAAGATGCATCTTCTGTTCACGCTCCTCTCCTGATTCAACGCTTTCACCGTTTATTTCCTCTCAAACCTGGACCTTCGGGAGGGGGACCTACTGTCGCGCAGCGTGGTGCGGCGCGAGCCGAATGTTCGGCACAAGCCGGGCGTTCGGCTGGGGCCGCACAGCGCGTTTCTAAAACGCCGCGCGCCCCCAGCCTTTCATGCACTTTTCGAGGCCCCAGGCATTGCATGGGGCCTCGCTCTGTCGTTTTCCACCGCCTTGCTGGGGTCTCCTGACCCCCTTACCTGTTCTTCTTTCTTCCTTCTTGTCCTCTTTCTTTTCTTCTTTCTGGGGTCTTTTTGTTGTACTTTTTTTTATGTCTTCTTCCCTTCCCAGGTTACCTTTCTCTTCCCAGCATTCATTGTTCCCTATTCTCTATGGTTTCTATTCTGTTTTGTTCTATGTACCTCTCCCTGTCTAATATGGTGTCCTTTTACTTCCTGTGGGTCACTTCCTGTCTTTTGGTATATAAGGGCTGTGTTTTCTTCATTTCCTTGCGCTGCAACACTTTCTGCTCAGATAGTGTCTTCGCTCCTGATTTCCTCGCCTTTTTGGTTCTGGATTTCATCGCTCTGTGTTTCCTGAATTTTGTTCTTTTTGATTCCTGCTTTTTGTTCTTGTTTTTCAGGAGTCCTCCTGTTTAGAGGTTTTTTCCCCTTTTGTTCTAAGGGTTTTTTTCCCTCTGGCGCTATTTTCTGAAGGCCACGGTCTGTTCTTGGCGTCTCCATCACCTACAGCACCGTGGCTACCAGAAAGAGTCGCCCCTTTTTGGGCCAAAGCCGAACATCGAAGATCCACGCCACTAGATCTGCAAATTCCAGACGCAAGCAGCACGTGAGTCGTGACAAACCATGGTGAATGTGATTCTAGATGTTCTGGTGGTTTTTAGAAATTCCGACCTACACCTAAGACTACAATCAAGAGCATAGCAGGTGTATCCTTCTGCCTGGCACGATCTAAGGGATTAGCCCCAGCCCCATACCTGATATCAGTTCAGGAGTCAGCCTGCAGTGTAGATGGCAATCCTCCCAGGGCTGGTAAATTAGCGTCAGCAGAGCAGCATGTCAAACTATACGGTTGTGTCTGAAATGCCCTCTGCCCCCACCAGGTCAGTGCATCATTTTATAATAAACCATACTCTGTTGGAAGCACAGCCCTGATGTAATGCTGTGTCTGGATGTTAGAATCTGTCTCATGCACAGGCAACACAAATTAGCATATCATGTACATTGTTCTTTGCCTTGGACAGAGGGTACTGATTAGGTCTTGCAAAGGCTAACTATACAAGCAGCTTGTTCAAGATGCTAGAGTGAAGGTTGATTGAACCCGCTGACAGCCCCTGGGCTAGCCCAGTAGCACTGAGCCTCAAGCCTCACTATAAGGGTGGATACCAGAGCTGAGGTTTTGTGTGGATTACAGGGGTTTAAATGCAGTCACTAAAACTGATACATACCCTATACCAAGAGCTGATGAATTGACAGGCAAGTTGGGTGCAGTCAAATTCTTTAGTACCTTAGATTTAACTTCAGCGTATGGCAGATTGGATTCACCCAGGGAATACCCCAGAAGGTCACTTTCAATTTAAAGTGATGCATTTTGGTCTGAAAAATAAACCTGCCATTTTCAAAAGATTGGTGACTATAGTTCTCTCAGGCCTGGAAGACTTTAGTGCAGCATACCCACACGATATTGCTGTCTTTAGCTCCACCTGGGAGGATCACCTGGTCCACCTGAGAGAAGTACTACAGGCCCTCCAGTAGACAGGCCTAACTATCAAGCCCAGTAAGTGCCATATAGGGCAGACGTCTGTTGTCTACTTGGGTCACCTTGTAGGTGGAGACCAGATGAGACCTCTCCAAACCAAAATCTAGACCATTCTGGATTGGGAGGCTCCCAAGATTCAGGTTCAAGTAAGGGCATTCTTCGGCTTGAATGGGTATTATAGGAGGTTTGTGAAAGGGTATGGTACTATTGTGGCCCCTCTCATTGAGCTTACTTCCAAGAAGCAGCCTGAGAAGGTCATTTGGACCACAGGATGTTAAGGCTTTTGATGCCCTGAAGGAAGCTATGTGCTCAGCATCTGTCCTAAAAGCACCAGACTACGGGAATGAGTTAATTGTTCAAACAGACACTTCTGAACATGGGATTGGGATAGTGTTATCACAAACAAATGATGAGGGCCAGGATCAACCAGTTGCCTATATTAGCAAGTGACTCTGCAATAAAGCACAGATTTGGAGTGCCATTGAGAAGGAAGTCTTTGATGTGGTTTGGTCCTTGAAGAAGCTGAGACCATACTTGCTTGGGCCTCATTTCAAGGTTCAAATCAACCACAGGCCTCTCAGGTGGCTGATGCAGATGAGAGGAGAGAACCCCAAATTGTCGAGGTGGTCCATTTTATGTTTAATTGCTCACCACCTTTCATCATGGGGGGTTCACGTAGGAAAGTGCCCTATTGAATGGTCACCCACACATTTTTTACCCCAGTGATGTTGGTTATGACTCTGAAAGTGCACTGGAGCCTGCTAACCAAGGCCTCAGTGCCAGTGCTCTTTCCCTACATTTGATATAGTTAACTTGTTTTTTCCAATTGGCAAAGACGTAACCCTTTTATAAGTCCCTAGTATATGGCACCAGTGTTACCCAGGTCATGGGTGCTAAAGGGGTCACAAGGGCCTGAAGCACTGATTGTGCCACCCTAAGTGACCTAGGCAAGCAGATGTCAGCAGGTCTGCCATTGCAGACTGAAGGAGCAATGCAAACTGCTTGAACTTGACATTGCCCACATCATGTGTGTAAGGGTCAAAGCACTGCCTTTAGTATATACCAGTCACCCCTGCGGTAGGCCTCCTGAGCCCTGGAAGCAGGCTGCATTATGATAAAGGTATGGACATATATGTGCAAGCATATATCTTCCTATAGTAGCCTTCTCAATTGAAGACTAATATAAGTGATCAGTGGTTCACAGGATAACATGGGTTGACACCCTGGCACCTCGAGAATACCAACTCCATTATGGTCCCGCTGAAGTATGTCATGTTTGGTATCAAACAACTTGTCTCATTAAACCTGAGTTGAATTCGCAGTCAGATTGAATGTGACTTGCACCCAGGTGGCTACCTTAGAGGTTGCCCACCTGGTTGCCCCAGTATTTCCTGTGCCCCGGCTGACACCCTGCAGCTGCTGCACCCAAGACAGGCTTTGGACTCCCTGGAAGGAGGTGTGAATTCTCCCAGATTTCAGAAACAAAGATCTGCCTGGGCGGGAGATGTCACCTTCCTTCCTGGCAGGAATGCTAGGGAAGTGGCACATCAAGGTGGTGAACTTCAGAGGACACACCGCACTGATATGGAAGTAGGCTGCCCCCCAGAGGAGGACAGAGCAATCCTCCCTGCCCCTAGGCACATTTGCACCGGGCAGGTGGGAAAATTAGGTAGTCAGGAGGTGTACACCCCCAGAAGGCTCACCACACCACTAGGCAGATCTGCCGGCTCTGTACAGCCGATGATGGGTTTTGCCATCTTGAAAAGTGGCAAAATATAGGGTCTGGGTAGAAAAGGTGACACACAAACCCGGATTTGGTCACCACAGGGGCAGATTAGCCACAGGGACTAATAGCCCATTGGCCACTTATCCCCACACCCATAACACCACTAAATATTGAGATTAAGGGGCACCCCTAACACCAGAACCTCAGATCTGCTTTGACTGTGACCATTGAAAAAGAAGAGGCCCGTGTCTGCATCTCCAGGACTCTATGAAGAAAAGGGCATGAAACTCTTCCCCTGTGTCAGCCACCCTGCACCTGTACGACTACAGCTTATTCCAGACCAGAGACTGGTTCCAAAAGGAAGGAGAACCCCTCTGCAACTGAACGGCATTACCAGAACTCCCATGAGCTAGAGGTACTAGCCCCTGCAGCCTGCAGGTAGAAACGATGCTCCGGGAACCAAGAAGTTACTGGCCATCGGGCCCACCGAGGGATCACCCAAAAGTGAATGGCCAAGTGGCTTCTGGGAAATGTAGTCCTGACCTCCAGTAAGTTTCAGTCGACTAGCGCTTTCCCCACAGAATTCGAGACGTCCAAGTCTCCAAGCGCTGTGTTTGTTGCTGCCAAAGTTTGTTGGTGGCCAGTCCGGCTACTGACCCCTTTGTATGACACGGCACCTCGAGGGAACACCCCCTGCGACTTCCACTACCCACCTCAGTTAATCAGTTTTTGAGTATTTGCATCTGTTTCCTCATCAGCACTGTCTCAGTGGTAAAGCAAGAATACGCAGCTCACGTTCAGCACCAAGGACAATCAAGCACACCTCTGCATCCGAGATACCCAAGCTAGGTAGTTTAGTTTTGCCTGGTGAATCCTAGTCCAGGGGCCCACACAAGTTTAACCTGTAATGGGCTTCCCCAACCTCAACATGCAGGTGACTGAGTGTCACAAGTATGATTTTTCAGCACTAGCGGCTCCCCCGTTCAGCACCAAGGACATCCAGGACACCTCTGCACCCAGGCCCAATGAGCCAAGTAATACTGGTCTGACTGTCAAAGCTTGGTTCTAGGACCCTCATCACCCTACAAGTAACCGAGTGTCACTAGGGATTTTTCCCATTGACAGCAATGGTAAAGTTTGACAGCTTGTATAGTACTAATTTATTTTTCACTCTAAAATCTGTAATTCCAGTTATGTGATTCTGATTGATTGTGTTCTGGTGTATACATTAATAAAAAAATCTACTCTATTTTTATGAACTGGTGTTGGATGTCTTTTGAGTTGTCATTTACTTATCATCCATGTTGGTACTCTGCTTAACACACGTTCCTCTACTAACATCTGACTGCTCTTTGCCACAGTTCCAGGACTGAGCTAGGGATTTATTAGTGTGGTACCAAAGGACCCAGTTTGGGGTATTATGAGAATATTACATAGTGAGACTTCCTAAACCTCACTACATATTACTCCACTTTCCTACATTTGGTTATTTACCATTTGTTTCATTTTTTTTATTTTGAGTAATTTCTAAGCTCAGTTTCACCTTAACAACTTTGACACATATAATCTACAAAAGTAAAATGATTAAGGGCCTGATTTAGAGTTGGGTGGACGGGTCACCCATTCATAAACCGGATAAATATCCCATCTGCGGTATTATGAGTTCCATAGAACATAATAGAATCGTAACACCGTGAATGGCATATCCGTCACATTTGTGATGGAGTAACCCCATCCGTCAAACTCTAATCAGGTCCTTAATGTTCTTTCCACATTTATGTGTGTGCGTTTATGTAATTCTTAAGGAGTCGGAAGGCTGTTTTAATGCACTAATAAAAATATGAATTGATCACACCTCACAAATCAAGTCGAAAGTGTTTATGTATTGCTGAGTTCAACTTAGTGTTTGAAACTTAAATGATAAAAAAAACTAAATGAGCATAGTTTTTTAAGTAATCTCTTCACACCTTGATTTGTGTTATGGTTGACCCACAGGCTTGGACAGGATGGCTGTTATGTTTGCTGAGACATGTTTACTTGTGAGAAGCTTGACATACCTGGAGTAGGTACTGCTGATAATGGCTTTAGCCAAGGATGCATTAGGTATGTTAAAGTTACCACTTATTGCAACTTGTTGCTTTGGCATATGTGCGTGTGTCTGTGCAAGTGTATGTGTGTGTGTGTCTGTCTGTGTGAGTGTATGTATGTGTGCCTGTGCGTGTGTGTGTCACTATGTGTACACTTGTACTATTTTTCTCTATGTGTACTCTATGTGTACACTTGAAACCACAACTACGGGGAGGTTTGACGAAGAAACTTGGACAGTATGCCCAGGGCAGAAAAAGCTCCAAAGCCAGCCCTGGTTGTGGTGCATGTCACTTTCCAACCAGGAAGCCTGGCAAAGATAGCCTGTGAAAATTCTCAGTCACTTCGAGAGCATGATCTCTCTGCTGCTTTTATCCATGAGGTCTCACAAGCACACCTTCGCCGCCAGTGATCCGCAGTAGAGTGCTGACAAGACAACACGACTGGAACATCAGAATGGGAAACAGCCTTAAAAACGCTGGCAGAGCCACGCCTGTTGTTTCCCTGCAAGCGCAACAACGCTTGCCTCAACAACGACTCTGCCTTTCGTTTTTAGGTCAGGGAGGGGTCAATTTTAGGGCTCCAGATGGGGGTTGGGTGGTTTTTAGGACAGTTGACCAGGTTTTATGCCTCAGGGCCAGCGGGAGGGAAGAGGGTTGGGGTAGGTTTTAGGACAGGGCATGGTCAGTTTTAGGGTTCAGGGTGGGGGTTGGGGTAGTTTTTAGGACAGGGTGGGGTAGGTTTTAGAGTTCAGGGCGGGGGCGGGATGTTGGGGTAGTTTTTCGGACAGGGCGGGTCGGTTTTAGGGTTCAGAGTGGGGTCGGGGGTCGTGGTAGTTTTTAGGACAGTTGACCGGGTTTTAGGCCTCAGGGCAGGCGGGGGTGGGGTCGGTTTTAGGGTTCAGGGCAGGGATGAGGGTTTGTGGTAGTTTTTTGGACAGAACAGGGTCAGTTATATGGGTTCAGGACGGGGGCAGGGGTTTGGGGTAATTTATAGGACAAGGCTGAGTCAGTTTTAGAGTTCAGGCCAGGGGGTTGGGGTACTTTCTAGGACAGTTGCCCGGGTTTTAGGTTTCAGGGTCGGTGGGGTGGGTCGGTCGTGGTAGTTTTTAGGACATGGCGGGTAGGTTTTAGGGTTCAGGTTGGGGGCGGGGGTTGGGGCAGTTTTTATGACAGGGCTGGTAGGTTTTAGGGCTCAGGGTGGGGACGGGAGGTCGGAGTAGTTCTTAGCACAGGACGGATCAGTTTTAGGGTTCAGGGCGGGAGTGGGGAGTAGGGGTAGTTTTTAGGACAGGGTGGGGTCAGTTTTAGGGTTCAGAGTGGTGTGCTTGGGGTAGTTTTTAGGACAGCTGACTGAGTTTTAGACCTCAGGGCCAATGGAGGGGTCGGGATAGTTTTTAGGACAGGGTGGAGTCGGTTTTAGGGGTCAGGGTGGGGGCATGGGGTTAGGGTATTTTTTTAGGACAGGGAGGAGTAGGGTTTAGGATTCAGGGTGGGGGTCAAGGTAGGGTTAAGGACAGGGGATGGGTCGGTTTTAGGGTTCATGGCAGGGTGAGGGTGGTCCGGGTCGTTTTTAGGACAGGGCGGGTCGATTGTAGGGTTCAGGGTGGGGGTCAGGGTAGTTTTTATGGCAGGGTAGGTTTTAGGGTTCAGGGCAGGGGCCGGAGGTTTGGGTAGATTTTAGGACAGGACGGGTCAGTTTTAGGGTTCAAGGCAGGGGTCAGGGTAGTTTTTAGGACAGGGTGGGGGTCACTTTTAGGATTCAGGGTAGGGGTGCAGGTCGGGGTAATTTTTAGGACAGCTGACTGGGTTTTAGGCATCAGGCCAGAGGGGAGGGTTGGGGTAGTTTTTAGGACAGGGCAGGTTCAGTTGTAGGGTTCAGGGTGGGGGCAGGGGTTTGGGGCAGTTTTTATGACATGGCGTGGTAGGTTTTAGGGCTCAGGGTGGGTGTGGGAGGTCGGAGTAGTTCTTAGGACAGGATGGGTTGGTTTTAGGGTTCAGGGCGGTAGCGGGGAGTAGGGATAGTTTTTAGGACAGGGTGGGGTGAGTTTTAGGGTTCAGGGTGGTGAGCCTGGGATAGGTTTTAGGACAGCTGAATAGGTTTTAGGCCTCAAGGTCAATGGAGGGGTCGGGATAGTTTTTAGGACAGGGTGGAGTCGGTTTTAGGGGTCAGGGAGGGGGCAGGGTGTCAGGGTAGTTTATAGGACAGGGAGGAGTAGTTTTTAGGGTTCAGGGTGGGGGTCAGGGTAGTTTTAAGGACAGGGCGGGGTCAGTTTTAGGGTTCAGGGCAGGGTGAGGGGGTCCAGGTCGTTTTTAGGACAGGATGGGTCGATTTTAGGGTTCAGGGTGGCGGTCAGGGTAGTTTTTATGACTAGCTAGTATAGGTTTTAGGGTTCAGGCCGGGGGCCGGAGGTTTGGGTAGATTTTAGGACAGGACGGTCGGTTTTAGGGTTCAAGGCAGGGGTCAGGGTAGTTTTTAGGACAGGGTGGGGTCACTTTTAGGATTCAGGGTAGGAGTGGGGGTCAGGGTAATTTTTTTAGGACAGCTGACTGGGTTTTAGGCATCAGGCCGGAGGAGAGGGTTGGGGTAGTTTTTAGGACAGGGCAGGATCAGTTTTAGGGTTCAGGGTGGGAGCAGGGGTTGGGGTTGTTTTTAGGACAGAGTGGGGTGGGTTTAAAGTTTCAGGGCAGGGGTGTGAGGTAGGGGTAGTTTTCGGGACAGGGTGGATCAACGTTTGCCTCAACAACGACTCTGCCTTAATGATGCATGTGCCTGGACCACGCATATGTGTGGTTAAGGCAGAGAGATCGGTCTAGCTGTCTCGGTGGAACAGGAAGGAGCTGAGAGCAGAGGAGAGAGAGGTAAGTGGGGCTGGGTTTGGGGTTGGGGTGATTTTTAGGACAGGGTCAGGGTCGTTTTTAGGACAGCGTGGGGTAGGTTTTAGGGTTCAAGGTGGGGGGGTCAGGGTAGTTTTTAGGAGAGGGCTGGGTCAATTTTAGGGTTCCAGATGGGGGTTGGGTAGTTTTTAGGACAGTTGAACAGGTTTTATGGCTCAGGGCCAGCGGGGGGGTTGGGGTAGTTTTTAGGACAGAGTGGGGTAGGTTTTAGAGTTCAGGGGGGGCAGGAGGTTGGGGTAGTTTTTAGGACAGGGTGGGTTGGTTTTATGGTTCAGAGTGGGGCGGTGGGGTCGTGGTAGTTTTTAGGACAGTTGACCGGGTTTTAGGCCTCAGGGCAGGCGGGGGGGTCAGGTAGTTTTTAGGACTGGGTGGGGTCGGTTTTAGGGTTCAGGGATTGGGGTTTGTGGTAGGTTTTAGGGCGGGACAGGGTCAGTTATAGGGTTCAGGGAGGGGGGAGGGGTTTGGGGTCATTTTTAGGACAAGGCGGTGTCATTTTTAGAGTTCAGGGCAGGGGATTGGGGTACTTTCTAGGACAGTTGCCCGGGTTTTAGGCTTCAGGGTCGCTGGGGTGGGTCGATCGTGTTAGTTTTTAGGACATGGCGGTCGGTTTTAGGGTTCAGGAAGGGGGTGGGAGTCAGGGCAGTTTTTATCACAGAGCGGGGTAGGTTTTAGGGCTCAGGGTGGAGGCGGGATGGTCGGAGTATGCCAATACCAGGACAGTGCGCGCTCTACGGGCGTCTAGAATGCAAAAACCAAACACTCTCAAGATAATGTAATCTATGCATTGTAATGATATGTTATTGTTTAACCTTTTGCATTGCAGAATTCAATCCAAAAGATTGATTTTTAAGGTGCTTATAAATACTGTGCATTTGCAATGTATTGCTGCAGTTTTTCAGAGTGAGTCAGGGTATGGTCCCTTTCCAGGGCCTTCTAGAAGCTTTCCCTGCAGCATGCTTGGGTGTGGCTGTGGGCTGGGCCAAAACTCTATAAAAGGGAGTCAGCCCAGCTCCACGTGCTCACTATTCAGAGGTCCCGGTGCTGAGCAGCAGCAACTTCCTGAGCTCCTGTTCCGGTGGCCTACCTTGACCTCTTAGGCCTCTGTGCTTCATTCTTCAGTGGTGATTCCTAGTCAAGGCGGTAAGGCAGAGGTTGGGCTGGGCCCCCGACTCCGCATTAGTTGACGCTCTAATTCTTGGGCCTAATTTTGGATGCTAATAACATTTTGCTCCTGCAAGTGTAACAGTGCATTTAAAACTTTTCATGGCATTTGTATGCACACATTTGAATCGGCAAGACGCGCGATTCTTTTCTTGAGATTAATTTGTGTTATTCATTGTGCGCTACCATTTCTTGACAGTTTCATGGTAGCATTCGAATCGGCAAAGCGCGCGATTCCCTCATGGTGTGTAATTCTTGACATTCACTGTACGCTACCATTTTCTTGGCAGTTCCATGGTGACATCCGAATCGGCAACATGCGCGATTCAACTCTTGTGTGAAATTCTTGGTATTCATTGTGCGCTACCATTTCCGAGGCATTAAATGGTGGCATTCGAATCGGCAAGAAGCGCGATTCTTTTCTTGTGTGCCTTTCATGTTATTCATTGTGCGCTACCATTTCTTGGCAGTTTCATGGTGGCATTCGAATCAGCAACACGCGCGATTCCTTCCTTGAGTGTGAATTCTGATATTCATTGTACGCTATCATTTCCGAGGCATTAAATGGTGGCTTTCGGATCGGCAAGAAGCGCAATTCTTTTCTTGTGTGCCTTTCATGTTATTCATTGTGCGCTACCATTTCTTGGCAGTTTCATGGTGGCATTCGAATCGGCAACACACGCGATTCCTTCCTTGAATGTGAATTTTGATATTCATTGTACGCTATCATTTACGAGGCATTTTAATGGTGGCATTCGAATCGGCAAGATGCGCGATTCTTTCCTTGTGTATCAAAGATGTCAATTACTGTGCGCTAACATTCTAAGACATTTCCTTGGTAGCATTTTGAGTTGACATGTTGTGTGATTTATTTCCTTGAACATACATTGTGTAATTTCATGATGCACAATCCTTTATGGTGTTTAGTACACATATAAAAACCTGCAATGTGCGCAATTTAATTTTCCCATGCTAAAGAAAGTACTTGAATCTGAAGGTTCTATTTAACCTTTTCTTGTCTCCTTCCAAGGTATTGGGTCATCAAAAATCCTAGTCAGTTCTAGAATTATTCTAGGGTTGTTTCATGTTTTCAGAAATGACAAAGCTTAGAGTTATAGCATGGTACTAATTTCATGAGATGTAATTTTGATGTTGTGTTTTAACCTCTTGCTTCCTACAGGTCTCCTTCCCAGCTGTTCCCTTCCTAATCCCCTTTTCCCCGCTTTTACTCTCTTAGACTCTGTGATAAATCTAATCAGAGTATTGGACTTGTCTAGTGGTGGAAGGGTTGGGAACATGCACAGACCCTGAGGATCTGGTGACTCTGACAGAGTAGTTCTTAGGACATGATGGGTCGGTTTTAGGGTTCAGGGCGGAAGCGGTGAGTAGGGGTAGTTTTTAGGACAGGGTGGGGTCAGTTTTAGGGTTCAGGGTGGTGAGCCTGGGGTCGTTTTTAGAACAGCTGACTGAGTTGTAGGTCTCAGGGCCAATTGAGGGGTCGGGATAGTTTTTAGGACAGGGTGGAGTCGGTTTTAGGGGTCAGGGCAGGGGCAGGGGGTCAGGGTAGTTTGTAGAACAGGGATGAGTAGGTTTTAGGGTTCAGGGTGGGGGTCGGGGTAGTTTTAAGGACAGGGCGGGTCAGTTTTAGGGTTAAGGGCAGGGTGAGGGTGGTCCGGGTCGTTTTTAGGACAGGGTGGGTCGATTTTAGGGTTCGGGGTAGGGTCAGGGTAATTTTTATGACAGGGCAGGGTAGGTTTTAGGGTTCAGGATGGGGCCGGAGAGGGCACAGACAGTTTTTTAGGCCTCAGGGCGATGGAGGTTGGGGTAGTTTTTAAGACTGGGGGGTCGGTTTTAGGGTTTAGGGCAGGGGGAGTCCAGTAGTTTTTTGGACAGGTTACTTTTAGGGCTCACGGCGGGAGGGTTTTGGGAACAGGGCAGAGTGCAGAAGGGGCAGTTTTAAGGGGTGGGGTGGAGTATGGTATCAGGTGTAAGGGGGAAGGGCGGGGGAGAATTTACCATGCAAGTTCCTTTACCAAACATGCTTTTTCAATTAAATTTGTTGTAAAGGCATGCGTGGTAAAGGCATGCGTGGTAAAGACACAGTCGTGGTTGAGACTGCATTGTTAAGGCATGCGTGATTTAGGCATGCGTAATTCCATCATACAACCCGTAGGAACAAGCAAGAGGTGTAGAGGAAATGGAGGAGGAAATATAAGGAAAATAATGGGCCAGATTTACAAGACCATAGCGCCACATTTACAAGGCGACACTACGCCACTTTTTGTGGCTTAATGCCACCTTACTGTAGGAAAGTACCATCTTTCTTGGCATGTTATCCCGAATTTCTGCCTGTTTGTCAGTGTGTTTTTACTGTCTCACTGGGGTCCTGCTAGCCAGGACCCCAGTGCTCATAGTTTGTGGCCTATATGTGTTGTCAGTATGCTTGACTGTGTCACTGGAGTTCTGCTAACCAGAACTCCAGTGTTTGTGCTCTCTCTGTTTACCAAATTTGTCACTATAGTTTAGTGACTCCATAGTCCAATTCTGATTGGCACACTGGACCTCCCTTTTAAGTCACTAGCATATGGTACCTAGGTACCCAAGGCATTGGGTTTCCAGGAGATCCTTATGGGCTGCAGCATTTCTTTTGCCACCCATAAGGAGCTCATACAAACCTTTCTTCAGGACTGCCACTGCAGCCTGAGTGAAATAGTGCACACACTATTTCACAGCCATTTTTCACTGCACCAGGTAACTTATAAGTAACCTATATGTCCAACCTTCTTTTACTGAAGGCTAGGTGCAAAATTACTGTGTGTGAGGGCACCCTTGCACTAGCAAAGGTGCCCCAAGTTGTCCAGGGCCAATTTCCTGGACTTTGTTAGTGCTGGGGCACCATTATAAGCGTGCACTACATATATGTCAACACCAATATGTAGCTTCACAATGGTAACTCCGAATATGGCCATGTGAGGTGTCTAAGATTGTGTAATTGAACCCCCAATCCAATTCTGGTATTGGGGGCCAATTCCATGCACCCGGGGGGCTCCACCATGGACCCCCAGTACTGCCAAACCAGCTCTCTGAGGTTTCCACTGCAGCCCCAGCTGCTGCCACCTCACAGACAGTTTTCTGCCCTCCTGGGGATTGAGCAGCTCAATCCCAGGAAGGTAGAACAATGCATTTCCTTTAGGAGAGTGGTGTTACACCCTTTCCCATTGGAAATAGGTGTTACATGCATGGGACAGGTATCCTCCCAGAGCCTCCGGAAATGCTTTGAAGGGCACCATTTGTGCCCTGCTTCCATAATCCAGTCTACACCGGTTCAGGGACCCCCAGTCCCTGCTCTGGCCCGAAACTGGACAAAGGAGAGGGTAGTGACCACTCCCCTGTCCATCCCTACCCCAGTGGTGGTGCCCAGAGCTCCTCCAGAGCATCCCTGGCATTAGCCATCTTGGATTCCAAGATGTTGGGACCCTCTGGGTGATGTCAGGGACCCCTCCTGATAGGTGCATACCTGGCTAGGTAACCAATCCCCCTCCCAGGGCTATTTAGGGTCTCTCTGCTGGGTGTTTCCTCAGATGCTGTTTGCAAGATTCCTCCAGGACTCCTCTGCATCCTCTGCTTCATCTTCTGACCATCGGATCAATGCAGACTGTTCCAGGAACCGCTCTAACTGCAACAAAGTATCCAGGAAGGCTCCTGTGACCTGCAACTTCAGCTCCAGCCAGCAACTGCAACAGTTTCCAAGGTGTGCACACGCTGAGGACTGCCTGTCTTCACCCTGCACCAGAAGAACCAAAGGGATCCCTGTGGAGTGATGGAGTCACTTCCCTGCTTCACCAGGCACCTCTCTGTGATGAATACCGGTACTCTGGGACGCCTCTCCTGTCGACGAGCATGATCCCTGGAACACAGGTGGTGGACCGAAGTGACCCTGACTGTCCAAAGGTCCAGCTGTCCAAATTTGGTGGAGGTAAGAGCTTGCCTCCCCGTGCCAAACAGTACCTCTGTGCATCGCTTCCTTTGCAGCTCCTTGGGCTTCTGTGCACTTCTTCCAAACGTTCTTCGTGCACAGAGTAGCCCAGGTCCCCAGCACTCCATCCTGCAACGTGCAGCTCTCTGAGTTGTTCTCCGGCGGTGTGGGATCCTCCTGTGTAGTGTTGCAATGACTGCACTTTGCAACCCTTTGTCCCCGTGACCTGGGACTCCCGTGGAGGCTGCCTGGTCTTCTGAGGGCTCTCTGAAGTGCTGAGAGCCCCTTCTGTCTCCTCGGTCTGAGTTGAGACTCCCAGGTCCCTCCTGGGTCAGGGCTGCTCCTCTTTGACGCAAACCGCGTATTTGCGTGAACCAAGGCCTGTTGGCAGAATCCAGCAACGCAAACAGCCTGCGTCCAACAACTCGACATGGGATATCTCTTGCACCAAGCAGGAACCCACAGCTTCTTATTTGGTGCATTTCTGTACTTTTTTTCAAACAGAAGAATTTGCTTTTGCACCTTCTTTCCGATGGGCAGGGGCTCCAGTTCTTCCTGGACTCTTCTTCCACCTTTGAACTTGGTCTCCTCTCTCAACAGGTCTTCAGGTTCAGGAACCCATCATTGATTGCTTGCAGTCTTACTTGGTTCTTGCATAATTCTTTCTCACAACTTGTAGTGTGTTCTGAGGAAACTTGCTGTACTTTACTCCTGCTTTTCTGGACTCTGGGGTGGGGTAGTTTACTTACCTTTGGTTTTCTCTTACACTCCCAGTGCCCCTCTATACACTACACTTGCCTAGGGAGGAATTTGACATTCGCATTCTACAATTTTATTATATGGTTTGTCTTGCCCCTAGACCTATTGCAATCTATTGTATTTTTCACTGTTTGCAATATTCTATGACTGTGTACTTATCTGATTTTGGTTACTAGTGTATATATTGTGTATAATACTTACCTCCAGAAGGAGTATTGCCTCTAAGAAAAAGGCCATGAATGATTGATTAAGTGCCGGAAGGTGTCCCTTCCAGCATATAAACAATCAATTCCCTCAAAGCAGAGACCCTTGCACTATAGTGCAAGGATTCCTGCATTGACGCTGGCAACTACATTTAGTGCTGCGGTGGGGGAAACACTGCAGTGTAACGTATTTTAGCAAATACGGGACATCCCTACGTTTCACTGTGCTGCACCACTTTTTTAATAAATCTGGCCCAATGTTTCCTATCCTACTTCAAAACTTGTAACACGAAGCATCTGGCACGAACATGTTCAGCCGGCTTCAACTTTACATTGACCTGCATTTACTTGGATGAATAGTTTGTGCAGATGGGGTGGGATATAGATTATTTTTTAACTAAAACTGGATAAATGAAGGAGCACAGCCAGGAACAGTCAAATGCCATAAACCGGTGAATGAGGAAGCCAGGAGAAACTGGTGCCAAGGAACCTGAGGAGCTAATTTCAGAGCCCAGGAAGTGACGGGGTAAATGGATAAAACAGGAGCACCATGAATTGCTGAACAGAGAAAGGGGGATACGTAGGTAGCGAACACGGGAATATTAGCGACAGGTGTCTGGTGGAGATGATAATACTGGTGCCAGCAGCATCTGCTGATGAGGCGGGAAAAGAGAGCAGGGTTTAGCGCAGCCGAATATAACACTGTGAGCTGAAGGGAAAAGAGGGCATGAACAGATCAGGAGGAGAGGATGACAATTGGGAGAGCAGGAGCTGGCAGTTAGGACAGGGAAGCAAAGAGAAAATAAAATAAAGTAGAGATCAGTTATTGTTGATGGAAAGAGTTAAAAACAGCAAGAGCAATTTATGATGGAGGCAAAGGGAATGTGATCTTTCCACCACCTCTGCATGCTAATATAATTTTTAGCACAGTTGGGTGGGTGTCAAGAGGGAGATCCATCCTCTTGAAAGTTTTGTAGCATTAAAAGTCACTCATCTTGACACAAAATAACACCTTCCTATAGTACATAGGTGAAAGATGGGTATTTATGGTCATAGAGGAGTCCATATGTCGGTGCCCATGTGACCAGGATGAATTATAAAAGGGTCACGATAAAAAAAGAAAAACATGGAAATCGCAGGTCTCAGAATTGGACGAAGGGTAAACTAATGGTTACTCTGTGATAGGATTTCGATTGGAGAACGTCACAATACACAATACATATTTACTTCGTAGGGAGCACAGCTGGCCTCAGGGCAATCTATCTGGTTACTCAGGACAGGAAGGCCTGGGTCTCAGATGGAAGGGCTACCCCTCAGGTTTATCTAGCACATTGTCAGACTTCAGATGGAAGAGCTGGCTGAGAAATCGCCTGCCTCATGGGCCTAGTCTAGAAACAGATTTACCTTGTAGGAATACGAGGAGAGATTTGACGTGAGGCCGAACTAGCAGGACTAGCGGCTCGCTGGCCGAAGTAATGCTCCCTCTGCTCCTTTGAGTCCTTCACGCCCTTCGCTCCCCAGCGGACGGGTGACGGGCTATTCCAGTACGCAGCAGCTCAGAAGCCGTGAAGGAAAGGAGGTGGACGCATGGATATCATTTAGGGGTCGCCTTGGCTTGTCTCTTTCGACCCCTGGCCTCAGAGGTGACAACATCAGTGTCAGGAACACAAGGGCAACTCACCCTTATGGACGTTGGTTGCAGCTCCACTTTCCTTGTTTTTTGTCAATTTTTTATTACAGCAATAGTGGATAAATAACTTCTTGTTATTCGCTATTACTATAATAAAGAATGGATTACAATTAGTCTGAATATGACCCTCCCTGGCAGCAAAGGTAAATGAAAAAATGCTTTTAATTATATGTGGTGTGCGTGCTTGTGACTGAGACGTGTTTAAGTTTGAGAGAGTGTATGTGTGAATGTGTATGTGTAAGTGAAGGTTAAGTGGCATGTGATGTCACTTCCGCTACCCCGGGCAATTTGGTGAATTGACACTCATGGGTGGGCGGTGAGAGAAAGCGAGGGGAGAAGTCAGCTCAGGAGCGCCAATCAGATTCCTGTGCCAGAGTCCGTCAGTGGCCGAAGAACAGTTGCCAGGAAAGTGAACTGTCCATGGGGCTGCCATGTACAATCGAAGGGCATTGAGGGGGGGCAACTGCAAAACTGGGAGGAGGCAGCAGAGCTCACGTGCTTATGAGCCAGAGCAGGAGTTCGGCAACAGCAAGCACTAGGCTGCAGGCAACCAAGTTTGCACAGAGGCAGCCGGTGTTAGGCCGGTGCATCTTGTGGACATTTTAGGTGTCTGCTCTGTCCAGGCCTCGCCAGCCACCCTTGCACCCTGGCCGGCTCCACCACTGGATAAATTACCGGATAGCAGATTTCAGGGGACTGGAGTTCGAGTCAGACTGGAGGAGAAACCTGACCAGAATTTTTTACGCCTCAAATAAGGAGGCAATTCAGCAAAGCAGGCCATTGGCCACTTGCAGGCACCTGAACAGCGAGGGAAGTGGACTGGAGGCGAGGGGTTGTCTTGAGCCCGAGTGCTAGTGGGCAAGAGAACTGAATAACTCTGCCCTCCCAAACACCCTCAACACCTCCAACAACCCGGTTTACCATGGATCCGGGCGTAAGATAAAACATGCACTGGGACCTCTGTGGCAGCGAGAGACTGGTGATCAGAGTGGCAGAGAGATGAAGGGGCAAATGGTGTTGTAGGACTGTTGTAGGGTGGTGGCGTAGTAGCTCACAATGAGTTGAGCCCGAAAACGCAGAAATGAGCCCGCTAGAATGGGGTGCGTCTTGTGTGTGTGGTGTTTGCTCCCCCCTATTCCCCTTCCGCTCTCACACCCTACACTCTTATATCTCCCCCTCGCACAATAAATTTTGCACTATTTCAAGCAAAGGCACTTTTAACAATTTAGAGAATTTTGTGCCATCCCATACGCAATAAATCACACGCCACAACCTTTGTGATTTTCAACCTCCACCCCGTCAACGAGCCCAAAAAGGGTCTAAAAGGGACGACCCAAGTTTTCATAGAACATTAGCTGTTTTATTATAAAACATATCTGCGCGCCATATATGTTAGAGTGAAAGTTCCAGCCAGAATATTGCTGCTGCATGCTGTCACTACATTGCAGCTGTTGGATGAGACTTGGGCCTTCATTACAACCCTGGCAGTCAAAGACCGCCAGGGCTGTTTTGACAGAAGCACCAACAGGCTGGCGGTGCTTCACATGGAATTACGACCGCGGCGGAAGTGTGGCGGTTGCACCGCCGGGACCGGCGGTTTCCCGGCACATTGGTCCCGGCGGTTGTAATCCCCCAGGGCAGCGCTGCCCAGGGGATTACAAGTTCCACTCCCGCCAGCCTTTTCATGGCAGTATGCACTTCCATGAAAAGGCTGGCGGAAAGGGGAGTCGCGGGGCCCCTGGGGGCCCATGGAGCTTTTCACTGTCTGCATAGCAGACAGTGAAAATCGCGACGGGTGCAACTGCACCCGTCGCACGGCCGCAACACCGCCAGCTCCATTTGGAGCCAGCTCCCGTGTTGCGGCTGAGATCCCCGCTGGGCGGGCCGGCGGGGATCTCCAAATAGACACCGCAGGAGTGCAGACGCATTGGTGGCCTCGCAGCGGGTGCAACTTGGAGGGCGGCGCTTGCCACCCGCCAAAGTTGAAATGAGGGCCTTAATGTATTTTCTCTGTGCTCAGTAGACTGACAGCCCTCTTCTCTTCTACCAAATCCAGGTATGAAGGACTGTGTCTTCCTAGGGATTCTGAAGGATGGATTAGGGCTAACACTGATGTGCTCTAATGTAGTACTTTAGTGGCATAGGTAGGAATTCAAACACCTACCATTTTGACACTATGGTGGGACTTTTCTTATATTTCACTTTTCTTGTCACCTCATTATTATTATGTTTTATCACCCTAATCATTGCAGTACATGTCATTTTATCTAGAATGCAATTGATTAAATAAACTATATTGTACCAATCTTTGCTTCAATTTGTCTTTGCATGTGTGAGACCAATGTAACTGAGAGAAAAGGATGAGATGTGTTGCACCACAGCTTCCCTGAGAAATCAGAATGTCATGCGCACGGCTACCACAAATCACTGCCACTTCCAGGTGAAGGTGAGGTACTACTAGCTGGCCAGAAGAGTTAGGCCGACAGTTACCAGAAGGCGTGGAATTGAACTAAGATCCCCACAGCCTGGTGGTGCTGCCACCTGAATCCAGCAGTCTCATTGGTACAATGAGGGCCAATATGTCAGCACAACAAGTCATGGGACCTGGCATTTCGAGCAAAAGAAGAAGGACTAGCTCATGTTCAAAGCTGGGGTATATAAGCTCAATAATAGAGCTTTTATCATCTACACTTGACAAACTACCATCACAAAGTATGGGACATGGGGTGAATGATGGACAATATGGTGAAGAGCCTCTCCCGCGATAACCCAGTGCAAAACAGTGAGTCAACTGTTGTGCAGTTCCACCATGAGTATGGACATGAGCCAGTGGTGGGTAGGTCATCTGGCAACACAACTCAAATTGAAGGACCAGTCTGGAGTGGCTCACCCCCAAAACTTAATCTCCCTCTTACTTAATGCATCAGGAACCAACGCAACAGCTCACCAAGAACTTTTGGAGCCCTTCCAAAGGATATCTATCAATTTTGCTTTGGACTTGTCGCATACGCAGGACAAACTACTAAGGACCATTAACTCATTGCAGCCACAATCACCTTGACATGGCAGTCCCCTAAACCTGAAGTGTATATGGAAATCCTACAGAGAATGGAGCCCACTATGCCAAAGGTGAGTGAAAAAATCAATGAGATTGACAAAAAAGTGACAGCAGAAGTCTGTCTTTGCCCTGACCAGTGCGGCCGGCAGCTTTAGGAGGGAGGGGGGCAGGCGGGAGGCGCACACACACACACACACACTCATTCTTTCACACACAGACTCGCATGCACGCACACACATCCATTAACAACACTCATACCATTCAAACATACACGCACGCACCAAACATTCATTTTAAAACATCACACACACTCATTCTTTCACACACGCACACACGCACATCCATTAACAACATTCATACCATTCAAACATGCACGCACGCACCAAACATTAATTTTAAAAGATCGCACACACTCATTCTTTCACACACACACGCACGCACATCCATTAACAACACTCATAACACTCAAACATGCACGCGCGCACCAAACATTCAATTTAAAACATCACACACATACACACACACACACTTACCTTCAGCTTCCAGATCCCAGGAGGGCTGGGACTGCTGCCTTCCCTAAGGTCAGCCAATGAGGGAAGGCAGCAGTCCCAGCCTCGTCACAGAGTGGGATGGGGTCAGTGAGACTGCTAACCCCACCCCACTCTGTGACGAAGTGTCACTGATTGACACTAGCCCTGGGCACTTCAGGGCTTAAACCTGAAGCGCCCAGGGAGAGTGTCAATTGGTGACGCTTTCCTCATCACCAAGGGGAGGGCCTCGAGGCACCTTTGCTGAGCTGAGGAGGTCACGCCCATAGGAGCTGTGACCTCCTCAGCCCAGCAAAGTTCAGCTCAGGCAGCCAGGAGTGTGCGCAAATCGCACATGTCTGCTCCTGGCTGCCTGAGCTGAACACGGAGAGTGTCTGTCAGGCTGAACTTTGTTCAGCCTGACAGACACTCTTCATGAGGGGCAAAAGGTGGCGGGCGTGGCCCCTCTGCCCTAAAGGACGGGCCGCCACTGGCCCTGACATAGTAGAAAAATGGTCCACGCTACCCACCAACTTCTCCATATTAGTCGCTGATCTGAAGGAAATAAACAACACTCACCCAGGCACGCAATGCACTGGGGAAGGGAAAAGAAGGAATATATAAGTCTGGTACTCTGGTCACGAAGGCAGAAAAACACCAAAAAGCTTGTCAGATGGAGTCGGAGGAGGAAGAGGATGCCCAAAATGTACACTGCGTCACAGGCGCAAGCATTTATGAACAATTCAAAGTGCAAAAGGGAACATGTGACGGTGTACATGAAGTAATAAGGTGGGAAATAATGGCGTTGCAAACACGGACAGCAAAAAAACCCTTAAGGAAGTGCCAAAAATCAATTAAAACACAGCAAGTAAAAACGATTCATTAAAAGCCTGTAAGAACTCATCTGATAACTATTGTCTCCTCGACCAAGCTCTTATATCCAATATTTCTAGCAAATAGAACATGAGAGTCAGGCCATGAGATGGGGCGGGTGGTACACCCTACAACCATAAAGAAGACCACAGACGCCCAGGTCGTTCAACAACCGGACAGGGAAAGCAACAAACCAATAATAAACATATATACACCGCTCACCAAAGAGTGGCCCTGGCAGAATACAACACAGGCCCAAGAAGACTGGCCAAGCCAACAAAAACAGGGGGGCCCCACCCAGGCAGAAGCCCCCTGACTTAGACCTAGACTTAGACCTAGAAGCAGTACCTAACAGCCCACAGGCAACATCACATGAGAGACTGGCGAGTATTATGAATCTAACCAAGCCCAGCCCATGTAGGGAAATACATCATAGAAGAAATAACAGTTTGATAATTTATAAAGAAAACAACGGAAACAGTTCAACAGGAACAGGAGAACGACTAAGGCAGGAAAGGCTATGGAGTCGCCCCAAGTGGGCCACGCCTTAGTGGCTTGAGGACCTCAGGCATGTTCCACCCCCAGGGAAAGTAGATCGAGCCTCCATAGAGACAAACTCGTCCCTCAAAATGAGCAGGCTTACACGAGAGCAAGCACAAGACATGGCTACGTGGTGGGCTCCCGAATTCCCCAGGTCAGAGGATCGCTAATATAGAAGATGGGGGTGGATTACAAAAAATGACACTCATCCCACAGTATGTATGCAGGGGGCCCTCGGACTTTCTCCAGCAGTTCAACATTCTCAAACTCCTGCAGTGTATTCCCTCATGGTCATTTATTAAAAGTGATGACTCAATAAGTGTACAATTCGACTTCACAGGCAAAGACAAAGGAAAGGAATCAACAATTATAAAATGGCGAGATGCGAGCATGCAAGAAAAGGTGATACAAGAAAAAGAGCAGTTCGCGAATTGGAGAATATTAGTCCAAATTATGACATGGGAAAAATACCCTTACATTCTAAAATATTAGCTTGGTGGCCATCGAAAAAACAGCACAAAGAAAACGATCTTGAGAGGAACAACGAGTGTTAATGGTAATCCTAGTTTTATGAACTTTAATATCTGGTTCCAGCCAGATGCACAGGCAGGAGATCAAAGGCCACTCATGTCACAGGTTCAATCCCTCGACTAGGATATAAATGACTGGGGCTGGATCGCCACCAACCTAGCCCATGAGAGATCGAGTCATCCCTAGCAATAAGCATACAGAGTTTGGAAACATGAAACATCAGGTAAAAACAATGAAAAAAATGTTTTGGAACGTGGACTGTATCACCAAGATTCTACAGAGCAAAGCTGCATTCTCCTTTCTGAAGGAAGAAGATGTAATTTGCCTTCATAAGACATGGTCACCTACATCGACCCTGCTACCAGGGTATTGCATGTGCGGAACACTCTAAGCCTGCCAATAGATCCATCTATTTGGGAGGCCATTGGTAGGAGTATCAATATACATCAATCACTCTGTAAAATTGTGCCTCTCAGAAATAAACACCAAATTGGAATTACTACAAGCAGAAATAATAAAGGGCTACAGGGGCAACAGGGGCTCACAGTTGACGTTATATTTAAAAAAAAAAATATTTTTGTATACACAACAAAACAACTATGCAGTAACTTTGTGCTGATTCGCACCCCAATTTCTCCAATCCCTCCCCTGACCACACACTTCCATTGTCCAATATTGTACCTGTACTACAGAAACATAGGTATACGTAAATTCCAGCTGTGTTCCTTTCAGCCACTCCACAGCATTCCCCACATCTAATTGGGTCACATCTGGTGATGCTATCTGTGCCATTCAAAGGGGTCCCTGGCCCCAGTCACCCCATATTTTTTTTAACTTCTGTTGGCATTATGGCTCCTTATATATCTCCTATTCCAAGATCTTCAAAGGGTCCATGCATACTTCCCAGCCTCTGTGCTTGAGGGGAATCACACTACCCCATTTCTGATGTCCCTCTTTGCTACAATACAGCCCGTATTTACTAGATGTTTCAGGTATCATGATGTATCTATCGGCCCCCAGTGTCGCCAGTTGGGTTGTAGATCTAAAGGCAACCCTGTGGCCTCCTCCAATAAGCTCTGAACCCCTTGCCAAAAGGCTTCCAGGCATGGGCAGCCCCACAATGTGTGCCTTCCATCCCGCATCCTCTAAGTCAGTGCACAATGTCAGCCCTGCCAATTTTGTGCAGTAAGGATCTCATGAAATATGTGTAGTGTAAAATTTTGAGTTGGATCACGTAGACACTTGTCTTTATTGCCACCTCTGTGGGCAAGCTCAATGCTGTCTGCCAGTTTTTTTCCTCTATCCCCCCAAAAGTCTTAGTCACACTTTTCCAGAAGTCTTAGTAGGGGGTCTGTGTGTTCCGCTTTAAGGCAACATATGTCAACAAAATAAGTTCCCATTCCTCATTCATAGCCTCCTCAGGATCAGCCTGGTCGATTATCTTGAACCCTCCTTGGTCTAGGTGTAAAATATATCCACTATCACTCCCCTTAGCCTCACTGCAAGAACGTTTACCAGGATTTTAACATCAGTACTAAGTAGAGAGAATGGCCAGAAGGCTTCACATTGATTGCGTGGATTCCTTATCTTCAGAATCAGAATGTCGGTTGCCACGCCCCATCCTCTGGCAGCTCCTCCACCTGGAATGCAGCCTTATAGGCAGCATGGAAAGGCACAGCCATTCTGCTGGCCAACTTCCAAAACAATTCTATTGGCAGACCATTTGGGCTTGGCATCTTTCCTGCCTGCATCAGTCCCATGGCCTTAGATACCTCCTTCACCAAGGTGTCCACTTCTAGATCTCTCGTGTGTTGTGGGCTCAGTTGCCGGATAGGCCAGTCTTTGACAAAGTCTATCATCTCCTGTCTATTAGCCTGCAACTTTATGCTGTAAAATGCCTCCAAGTAACCCGCAAAGGACTCCACTATGCATGAGCTCTCTCTCACTATTTCACCAGATGGCCACCGCAGTTTGCGCATGAACATTCCTTCCCTTTTCTACTACACATCCACACCAGCAGTTTGCTAGCTTTGTTCCCTGCTTCATATATTTGTTTCTGTTTTGCCCAAAAATCATTTTCACCTTGTGGATAGCCATTGTCATAAATTCAGTCCTTTTTGAGTCTAGTGCAGTTTTCAAATGGGGGGTGGGAGAGGCTGTGTAACCCCTCCCCAGCTGTGTCAATTCCCCTTCCAAGTCAGTTATCCTACCTCGTCTATCCCTCCTGTCACCTCTTTCACCTGTAATAATTATACCCTTTAGCATGGCTTTATATGCTTCCCATAGCATGACTGGGGTCTGTACTGTTCCCTTGTTTTCCTTGAAGTAATGTTCTGTGGCACTATCTAGTCGTTGGACTTCCTGTTTGTTCAACTAACGCCAGGTCTCCATCCTCCAGACCCATTTACCCTTCCTGTAGTCAGAGTCACTCACACTGGCGAGTGATCACCTACCCACCTGGCAAAATACTCTGCCTCAGCAAACCTATGCAAGAAACAACTGGTGGTGAAAAAGTAGTAAAGTCTAGAGTGCATGTCATGCACATTAGAGTAATAGGAGTAGTGTCAACTCTTCCAGTTTCCCTCTGGTCGCTTCATCCTTTGACCTTTTGCTCTTCTTGTCTAGTAGGGTATCTAGTGTGAGATCAAAATTCCCTCCCACTATCGTAAGTGGAGCTTCTGATAGAAGCTTGCCGACCTTATGGAGTCTATCAGCCTGTAAGCCCGGTGGGGCATATACATTAACCAGTAGAACATGTTTGCCCCTAATAGAGCCACATAGCCACCACCAGCATTCGTCCATGTGCAGGTCACATGGAATGGCAGAGATTTCCCAAGAAGAATCAGCACCCCCCAGATCCTAAGGTGAACTGTGCGTAACAGGCCAATTTGTATTTGCCCCTTCCTATGCTATTAAGCTGCTACGCAATGAGATGTGTTTCTTATAGGAACACTATCTGTGTTTTATGCCTGCACAGAGCCTTAGTGACCAGTCCCTGCTTTACCTTACTTCCCAATCCATTTACATTCCACATTAGCAGTGTCATGTCCTGGACTTGAGTCATGGTGGTTGCAAACCCCCCCCCACTTGTTGTTGGATTTTCTCTCTGATTGTGTGTGGTCCATATCCCCTTATGTATTTTGGTGCCCCACTACAACATTAACAATCCTCAAAACTACCCCTTCACCTTACCTTACCATGCTGTGGTCCTGAAACTAACCACAATACATATGGTCCCCAAACAATGACAATACAACATGTCTTGCATCTGACGCTTAAGCTTGACCTGAGGCCCAATCTCCATGGCAGCCTCTAGGCCTCCATCTCTTGTCCCTCAGTTTCCACATTAATAAAATAAAAAGTTCTCAGTTTTCCCCCTCTCACACCCAGCAGGGCCCCGGGGCAAGTTACAGACTTACCATAGTTCAAAGTACATCCGTCCCATGGGTAGTGAGGCCAATAATGCCATGGGGGTCACCACTGGCAGATTTTCACTTTCCATGTCCTGGTCTGCTTCTGTCCGATCCGAACCACTGCCTTCCTCCGCTGACACCAGCACCTGCCACTTATTGTTGCTGAGAATGTCCCAGCAGTTTTGACTTCCATAACCGTTTTTTCCTGGGCTGCCTTCATTTGTTCCTTTGTCAGCAAGGTCACGCCATGCCCAGCGTTCTACCTCCAGGAGGGCACCCATCTCTATTCAGTGTCTTTCTGTGTCTGCGCGGGGGGCCCAACCACAGTCCCCTTTGTTCCACCCATGACCAGGCCTCCTATGCTGTTGACATGAAGTGTGTTTTATCTCTGTGCACTATTCACATTTTGGCTGGATAGATGAGTGCATATTTGAGGTTTAGCTGGCACAGCACAGGTACAAATGCACCCCTCTCCCACTGGACCAGGCTCGTATAGTCCAGATATGTTCACCAGATTTCCTTGTCACTTGCATGATGTCTCCATAGTTCATCAGGCAAGCTATAATCTGGCGTGTGGCCTCCTCTGGGGCCAGAGGGCTCGCTGGTATCCTGTGCGCCCACTCCACTGAATAGGAATTTGAAGGGTGGCCTTGTAGGACAGTCTTTTCCAACCATTCCTCCAGAAAGAGCTCCATATTGGGCCCCTCTGCTTTCTTGGGGGCACCCACCAGCCTGACATTGTGTCAGCGAGATCTGCCCTCCACATCGTCTAGTCTGTTGGTTAATGCCTGCACCTCCTTCACCGTGGTGGAGTACTTTTGTTCCCTGATGGTCAGTAGGGTGGTGATCAGTTGGTCCTCTGTTTCTTTGTCATGGTCTGTCAGTTTTTCGTAGTTATCGCACAAGGGACCAACCTCATTGATGACTGCAATAATCTGCACTTCCAACGAAACCTTTGTGTCCTTTATGGCCTCCAGGATGGTCGCTGTGTGTGTGGCTAAAGGGTCCGTCTCCCGCTGCTATTTGGTCAGTCCCCACGTTGACCATTTGGGTGTCTGGTGCACTACCTTAGAGCAGGTTTTGACAGCATTGGTAAAAGTCTTGATGACTCTCATGGGTTTAGATAATTTACTCCCACCAATTGACACTCCAGGACATTTTATCATGACCAAGTCTCCGACTTTCACTTTAGTCACCTTGACCGCATGACCACGATCAAAATAGAATTTGCTTTTCCTCACTTTGGAAAGTTCTCTATCCTATGGGTATTTTTATGAGGGTGCCCCCCATCATCCAAAAATGTGTTTACCCAACCTGGTTCCAGAACAGTGTTAGGACACCTCCAACGAAACAAAATAAACTGAGGTACTCCAGTGGTGGGATGAGGCGTAAATCTGTACACTCCAACCCTCTTGATAACTTCATCTTTCCAGTTCTTGTTGTCATTCGTGGCCACCGCTATTGTTTCTCTCAAAACCCTATTAAATCTCCCTACCATACCATTAGCTTCTGGATGATAGAATGCACATTTTCTGTGTTTGACCCCACACAGCTGAAGGAATCCTCCACTTCCCTGGAAACAAGTTGAATGTCATTGTCAGTAAGAAGAGTTCCAGGTAAGCCTTCCCTCAGAAATAAATCCTTGAGAAAGCTTATCACACATTGGCGGTAAAAGCCGCTTACCGCCGTGTAGAAGACCGCCAACACACCGCCGCGGAATTCCGCCACAGCTGTTATGACCCACAGCACGGAATCCGCCAAAATCTAGACACCCACACAAGTCCGCCACACCAAAGGTCAGTGATAAACTGGTGAAAACAAAAACTCCACTGTCACGCCAACAGAAATATGCCCATACTATCACAACACACGTATCCACGCAGTGGTCTTTTAACCGCGGTATTCCATTGGAGGTACACACTGTCACACTCAAAATACACACACACTTACAAAACACAGCCACATTTGACAATTCGAAATACGCACACCTGATACACATACACACACCACTCCCACACACCCAATACAATATAAAACACACACCCACATCACCCACAAACCCTTACGACAAAAAATCACGAACAAAGGCCAGAGAGAGACACCACCATCAACAATACAAGCATCCATAGGCACACAACACCATCACCCACAGAACTTCCACGCACCGCACACTACACACCACTACATATCAGCACACTTATCACCCCACACACCATCCCACACATCACCCACACCACCCCATGGCACGGCAACAACACCCCAGGTTCTCGGAGGAGGAGCTCAAGGTCATGGTGGAGGAAATAGTTTGGGTAGAGCCACAGCTATTCGAATCACAGGTGCAGCACACCTCCATTGCAAGGAAGATGGAGGTATGGCGAAGAATAGTGGACAGGGTCAACGCAGTGGGACAGCACCCAAGAAATCGGGAGGACATCAGGAAGAGGTGGAACGACCTACAAGGGAAAGGTGCGTTCCGTGGTCTCAAGACACCACCTGGCGGTTCAGCGGACTGGCGGCGGACCCCCACCGCCTCCCCCACAACTAACAAAATGGGAAGAGCAGGTCTTGACGATTCTGCATCCTGAGGGCCTCGCAGGAGTAGGTGGATGAATGGACTCTGGTAAGTCAAATCCTAACTATTACATCCCCCACCCTACCTGCATTCCAGCACATACCCCCACCCTCACCCTCACCCCCATCACTCTAACTCCTCACAAATGTCCCAACATCACAAACCACACATCCCAACATAAAGCCCTGCATGCAACAACAAAGCATGGACACCCATCACTAAAGCATGCCCACTGCACATGCCCATACACCCCCCCTAAACCATCATCACACAAGGTCCCACACAGGAATGCAAGCACTGGGGTACACGGTCACCCACCCATTGCACACCATGCCACACACAGATGTAATAAACATCCTTTTATACCCCTGCAGGACCCCTACCCAACGTCACCGGACAGGAGGGTCCACACATGTCCACACCACCTACCGAAGAGGCCCAGATGATGAGGATCTAGATGACCAGCCCGGCCCATCGGGGACCTCTGGACAGTCGGTTCCCATCACCCAGTCACAGGTCAACACAGACCTTCCCCCCTCTGGAAACACCAGCACAGCACCCACCCAGCGGGCCCATACCTCCGTCCCCAGGACACGTCAATCAGCAGTGTGTCCACCACTACAGGTAACCCAGGCTAACCCACCACCCCAACAACAACAGGGACCTGGGGGCAGTGGTAGTGGGCACACGGTCCAGGGGACGGAGGCCCAGGAACACAGGGGAACTGGGAGGACTGCTGTGCGACAGGGGGCAGACAGGCCCAGGGAACCCACTCTCCACAAGGCCCTCTCCTCCATCATGGGAGCCTACCACCACTCCCAGGAGATGATGGCAACGGTACTGGCCAAGTTTCAGGAGACCCAGCACCTGCAGGAGGAACAGTATATGGGCTTCAGGGAGGAACTCAGAACCATCAATTCCACCCTGGGCACCATCGTAGGGGTGCTGAAGGAAGTACTCAACACCAGGAGGGACACTGTGGCACTACACGGGGCCCCTGACACTAGCATGGACGATGAACTGCCCACCACCTCCGCCGGCGCTAGTGGACAGGAGGCACCGCCACAGGTCCACCACACCAGCACCCTACCCCCTGCAGAGGGAGAACCACCTCACAAACTGTCCCTGAGATCCAGGAACAAGACAGAGAACGATGCCAAGACCCCCGCCAAGAAATGAGACCACCCTGATTGTCATCCTACTGTCCCACTTTGTCACCCTGTCCATCCTTAAACTGCCCCAGCTCAACTTCCTATGCCCATTTGGGCAATGCACTTGTGAGACTAATAGACTGGACTCTGCCATGGACATTCCTCAGCCATCACCCCTCACCATTTTACAACCCCCTCCAATATTGAGCACCTAAATAAACACCCTTAAAGCACAAAACAATCTGGAGTCAGTCTGTGATTTCGGAATACTGTATTAGCAATAACTGTGGCAAAAAGCTCTTTCATTTGTAATGTCAACATACCTATGTCACACAGCTCTAGTCCATGAGGAATCAAAGCAGATGTCACACTGTGGGACCCAGATCTGTGAAATCGGAAGGGAAAGTGACAACTCAGTGACCATACACTGGGTGAAAACGACGGACAGTAGAGAGGCAGTAGTATTTAAGTACATGTAGAAGGCAGGTCTGTATTCTTACCTGTGTTTCACTGGAAATATTGCTGGATCACTGAGTCCCTGTTGTCCATGTCTTCTTCCTCTACTTCCTCGTCTTCACTGTCCACAGGCTCCACAGCTGCAACAACACCGCCATCTGGACCATCCTCCTGCAGAAAAGGCACCTGTCGTTGCAGAGCCAAGTTGTGAAGCATACAGCAGGCCACGATGATCTGTCACACCTTCTTTGGTGAGTAGAACAGGGATCCACCTGTCATATGGAGGCACCTGAACCTGGCCTTCAGGAGGCCGAAGGTCCGCTCGATCACCCTCCTAGTTTGCCCATGGGCCTCATTGTAGTATTCCTCTGCCCTTGTCCTAGGATTCCTCACTGGGGTCAGTAGCCATGACAGGTTGGCGTAACCAGAGTCACATGCAAATGGCGAGGGACAACTGTTAGACGCACCTGGAGGGATATCCCCAGACCCAGACAACTATTCCCACTGACTTGCTTCCAGGTGCTCACCTAACAGCCACACACGGTGCCTCTGGAGTTGACCCATCACATAAGGGATGCTGCTACTCCGCAGGATATAAGCGTCATGCACTGAGCCAGGGAACACGGCATTCACATGGGAGATGTACTGGTCTGCCAAACATACCATCTGTACATTCATGGAATGATAACTCTTCTGGTTTTTCTACACCTGTTCACTCCTGCGGGGGGTTCCAAAGCCACAAGTGTCCCATCAATGGCACCTATGATGTTGGGGATATGTCCCAGGGCATAGAAATCACCTTTCACTGTAGGCAAATCCTCCACCTGAGGGAAAACAATGTTCCGCATGTGTTTCAGCAGGGCAGACAACACTCTGGACAACACGTTGGAAAACATAGGCTGGGACATCCCTGATGCTATGGCCACTGTTGTTTGAAATGACCCACTTGCAAGGAAATGGAGCACTGACAGCACCTGCACTTGAGGGGGGATTCCTGTGGGATGGCGGATAGCTGACATTAGGTCTGGCTCCAACTGGGTACACAGTTCCAGGATTGTGGCACGGTCAAGCCTGTATGTGATAATGACATGTCTTTCCTCCATTGTCGGCAGGTCCACCAACGGTCGGTACACCAGAGGATGCCGCCATCTCCTCACATGTCCCAGCGGACGGTGCCTATGAAGGACAACAGCGAGCACAGAGTCAAACAACTCAGAGGTACGTACCCACAGCTTACACAGAACACCATTCATAATCTAAAAAGTGGCCTGTATGTGTGTTGAGTCTAGGCCTAGGTATGTGTGACGCAGTTGAAAATGAAGCCATGTGGGCCCCTGAAACGGCGGCTGCCTGACCTCTAAAGTGGGACAATGGAATGTGAGGTAACTGTGCTGGCGTTGTACACCATTGCGGTAGGCGGTCGAAGACCGCGGCGCAATGCTGCATTGGTTAACATTGGACTCTATGGGTCCCAGGAGCCAATGACGATGTACACCAGCGGTGACAGTACGCACCACAGCGGACGTGACCGCCATTTTCCATCTGTTCAATCACTCGATACCTGATCTTCGACAGGAGAGGACCTACACTGCAAGTGCTGCTGTGACCTCGGTCTGGAAGAGACAATGGCTCGAGTGTCTGGGCAAAGGGCCCCTGCCTTCACATCGGAGGAGTTGGAGAAACTCGTGGATGGGGTCCTCCCCCAGTACACGCTACTCTACTGTCCTCCAGACAAACTGGTAAATACACTGGGAGCATGCTGTATGGGCTATGCCTGTGTGGAGAGGGGTGGCTGTAAGAAGGAAGGGGGGAGAATGCGGCATGCATGAAACAATGGTGACTGCATATGCCACATGGCAAGGGTAGGGAGGGGGGCCAATCACTTTGACGGTGCAGTTCGTAATAATTTTCTCTTCCCCCTGTACAAATCATGTAGGTCAGCGCCCACCAGAAAAAATATGTTTGGCGTGCCATCGCCAAGGATGTCCGGACCCTGGGGGTCTATCACAGACGGAGCACCCACTGCTGGAAAAGATGGGAGGACATTCGCCACTGGAGCAAGAAGACGGCGGAGGCTCAGCTGGGGATGGCCTCCCAAAGTTGGAGGGGTGCCCGTCGCACCATGACCCCCCTGATGTTCAGGAACCTGGCGGTGGCGTACCCGGAGTTGGATGGGCGCTTGAGGGCATCACAGCAGCCACAAGGGGGTGAGTACACTTGGATTCTGCTAATTTTGTGCGCAGTGGAGGTGTCTGGGTGGGTGAGGTGGGCTGTGGGTTTCACTAGGCCAGGGCGAGTTCCGTAGGCAAGGTCCCTCCGTAAAGCAGGCCATGTGGCACCCCACCGCACCTCTATAGAGTGCCAAGTACACCTATTCATACCCCTGTGTCATCCATGTGTGCAGATGTCGTCCATAGCCAAGTAGGCCATTTCCCAGGAATTGAACAGTGGAGCCCTAGAGCGCGGCGTAGTGCCGGGGGCTTCTGTGTCTGTCGTGTCCGCCAACGGTAGCGGTTATGCATGCACTCAACATGTCTTTTTTCTGTCCCCCCCCCCTTTTTGTGGTCTCCCTGTTCTTGTGTGCATTAGCATCATCAGGCGGAGGAGCAGTGGCACCGGAGCACGAGGAGGCTGCATCCCACATGGCCATGGAGGGCCACACTACGGAATCGGACTTCACCAGTGGGACGGAGGGCGAGGGGAGCTCCACGGTGGGGACAGGAGCTGAGACCAGTGACACGGACTCGTCCTCTGATGGGAGCTCCCTTGTGGTGGCGGCAACATCTGTGCCCCCCCATCTACAGGTACAGCCGCCATCCCCCCTTCCAGCACTGCCCTCCCAGCAGCCCCTCAGCCTTCGCACTGTGCCCACTCACCCGGGAGGGTGGGCATCACCTTCGCCCCAGGCACCTCAGGCCCTGCCCCAGTCACCCCTGCTGCCCTCAGTGAGGAGACAATTGACCTCCTTAGGTCCCTCACTGTTGGGCAGTCTACCATTTTGAATACCATCCAGGGTGTAGAAAGGCAGTTGCAACAAACCAATGCATTCCTGGAGGGGATTCATTCTGGTCAGGCGGCCCTTCAGCAAGCTTTTCAGACTCTGGCCTCAGCACTGATGGCAGCCATTGTCCCTCTGTCTAGCCTCCCCCGCCACCTTCCTCCACCCAAACCCAATCCCCTGTACCCCGGCCTATCCCAAGCACACCTACAGACCAGCATGCACACACGTCAACACCCAAGGGAAGCTCAGGCAAACATAAGCACCACACATCCCACAGGCACTCACGCAAGCATCATACACATGCAGACACACCAACATCCACTGTCTCCATTATGTCCCCCTCCTCCTCATCTCCTTCCTCCCTCCCAGTCTTGTCTACACTCACACCTGCATGCACTACCTCTACAGCCACTACTACCATCACCAGCACACCCACCACCACACCCCGCTCACGTACAGTCACCGCCCCCACTACCATTCACACGTCCCCTGTGTCCTCTCCCAGTGTGTCTGTGACGCCCCCTCCCAAGATACACAAACGCAGGCACACACCCACCCAACAGCCATCCACCTCACAACAGCCTCCAGCGCATGCACCTTCACCCAAAGTCACCAAACAAACATCTCCTACAACCACAACCTCTTCCTCCACTCCCAAACCACCTCCAGCTACCTGTCCCAGTGTCTCCCAAAAACTTTTCCTGTCCAACCTTGACTTCTTTCCCACACCTCCCCCACCCCGTCCGTCTCCTAGGTCCCGAACTAGCACCTCAGCCACAACATCTCCGGGACCAGTGGTGCCTGTAGTCACCGGAATCTGGAGTGCACCGGCCACCAGGGCAGCCAGTGTGGCACGGAGCCACAACACAGACAGTCCCCCACCTGTGAAGCATCAGAAGTTGGCCAGTGTCCCGCCGGAGAGGGGGAAGACTCCAGCCACCAAAGCCGCTCCCAGGGGTACAGGTGGGAGTGTGGAGTCAGCTGCGACACCTTCCAAGGTGGGGAAGGGCCACAAGAAAGTCAGCAAGTTTGGGAAGAGCAGCACGGCGGAGAAGACCGCCATTATCGCTGCTGCCCATGAGGCCACCGCCAGCACCAGCCCAGCTGCCCAGGAGGCCACCGCCAGCACCAGCCCAGCTGCCCAGGAGGCCACCACCTGCACCAACCCAGCTGCCCAGGAGGCCACCGCCAGCACCAGCCCAGCTGCCCAGGAGGCCACCGCCAGCACCAGCCCAGCTGCCCAGGAGGCCACCGCCAGCCCAGCTGTCCAGGAGGCCACTGCCAGCACAAGCCCAGCTGGGCCATGAAAGACCGCCAGCAAGAGCCCCTCTGGGCCATGAAGGACCGCCAGCAGCTGAGTCACTGCAAAGGAGACCGCCGCTCCAAGCACCGCTGAACAGGGCACCACCGCCTCAAGCACCGCTGAACAGGGCACCGCCGCATCAAGCACCGCTGAACAGGGCACCGCCGCATCAAGCACCGTTGAACAGGGCACCGCCGCCTCAAGCACCGCTGAACAGGGCACCGCCGCCTCAAGCACTGCTGAACAGGGCACCGCCTCCTCAAGCACCACTGAACAGGGCACCGCCGCATCAAGCACCGCTGAACAGGGCACCACCACCACAAGCACCGCTGAACAGGGCACCGCCGCCTCAAGCAACGCTGGCCCATGAGCGCCAAGGGCACTGACGCTACTGAGTCCGTCACGGGCAGAATGAAGCATTCTGGGCACCATGCCCCCTCCAGAACAAGTGGAGAGATCCATCCACTACCTCTGTCCTTAGCAGGACGAAGCACTCTGGGCACCATGCCTCCTCCAGAACCAGTGGAGAGATCCATCCACTACCTCTGTCCTTAGCAGGACGAAGCACTCTGGGCACCATGCCCCCTCCAGAACCAGTGGAGACTGTTATCCACTTGAGAGACTGTGGCTTTGCACTCCCCAGGATTGCACAGTGAGCAAACCACCCACTGTAGAGGCTTGAGAGACTGTGGCTTTGCACTCCCCATGATGGAGGAGTGGGCAACCCACCCACTGTAGAGACTTGAGAGACTGTGGCTTTGCACTCCCCAGGACAACACAGTGGGCAAACCACCCACTGGAGAGACTTGAGAGACTGTGGCTTTGCACTCCCCATAAAGCAGTGGGCAAACCACCCACTGTAGAGACTTGAGAGACTGTGACTTTGCACTCCCCAGGATGGAAGAGTGGGCAACCCACCCAGTGTAGAGACTTGAGAGACTGTGGCTTTGCACTCTCCAGGATTGCACAGTGGGCATGTGGCCCTCTCGTGGATTTGGCGTCGTGCACTCAAGCGGCTGAGGTGCCCCCCCTTTCCCTCCCCATGATGTGCCTGTTTTATTGGTATCTGATGCCCCTGCAGTGTTCTCTCCGTCATGGTCGGGGATCTTGTGTGGGCCTCGCCCATACCGTGTGGGCCCAGTGTTCCACGGACTTAATTGGAGCACTACCTGGACTACTATGCTTGGTATATATTTTGTACATGGTGTATATATATATTTTTGACTACTTGATTTTCATATATTACAATGGTTACACTCATTTTCTATTGTCTTTGCATTCTTCCGGGGTGGTTGGGGGGTGTAACTGTGATGTATCAATATGTATTAGTGTGTGTGTTGTAGTGGGTGAGGGTGGGGGTGTTCCGTGTGTGTGTCCCTATTTTTTCCCTCCACCCTCCCCTGTGTCGTAGGTGCAGTACTCACCATGGTCTTCGCCGCCGGCGTTCGTGCTCCTGGTAGAGGAGCAGGAAGACAATCGCAGGGAGAATTTGGAGTTCCAGGTCCATGGTGTCCTTGTCCTCATAGGTTGTGTAGAGGTGAGCGTTTTCCCTTCAAAATCCTGTTTCCGCCGTGTTTTTATCTGCGGTGAATCCGCCCCGGAAAAGGTGGCGGATTGGCCTGTTGTGATACTGTGGGCGGTACATTGTCCTCCGCCTGTCTGTTGGCAGTGACCGCCGCACTGTCTGTTTGTACCGCCCTGTCGGTTTGAGTGTTAAAGTGGCTGTCTTTGTTGGCGGTTTCCGCCACGGTCGTAATTGCAAATTTCTTACCACCGGCCTGTTGGCGGTCTTACCGCCGCTTTAACACCGACCGCCAGGGTTGTAATGACCACCATTGTGTCTCAATACTTCTAGAAAAATGAATTTCCGGCCAACATATCAATGGCAACAATGATATACATATCCTGACCATTTCCATGTACCAGACCCAGTATGTCCAAAGCAATATCTCTCCAAGGCTTATCAGGCCGATTTCTCAACAACATATGTTGGACTCTCGGTTTCATACTCTTCTCACTCTCTGCACATTGAACACATTCCTTTACCAGACGTTCAACTTGAATATCCATACCAGGCCACCAGTAACTAGATCACAATCTCTCCTTCGTCTTGGAGATGCCAGAGTATCCCTTGAGCTAAGTCAAATAACTCTTTTCTTAGTTTGCTTGGGGGCACCAACCTGGTACCCCGTAACAGCAAACCATCTCTGGTTGCTAACTGGTCTTTAATAAACCAAAAATCTTTGCACAGGTCTCCACCTTGATGCTTGTGTTTCCAACCACACATGATGAGATTAATAACTTCCTGTAGAGTAGAATCATCCTCCAGCTCATGGCGCCATCTCTCCTCCGAAATCACCGCTTGATTAATCTCACAAACTAAATCCACATCCTCCTCACACACACCGTCATCCAGAAAGCCTGTTGCATTCTCAGAAACCAATCTGGATAAGGTATCCGCTATCACATTCTCAACCCCAGGTATGTATTTCACTTCAAAATTTAACTCTTGGAGGTCAACCACCCACCTGGAAATCCTAGAGGATATGGAATCTACACCCTTCTTGTTGAAAATCTCACACAAAGGTTTATGATCAGTTCTCACAATGAAAGTGGATCCCCACAACACATTTTTCAGCTTCTTGATGGCCCAATATACAGCAAGCGCTTCTCTCTCAATCACCGAATATTTGCTCTCAGCACCTTTGAGACTCCTTGATAAAAACATGATGGTATTCTGAGGCCACCATCCACCCTGCTGTAATATAGCCCCAACCCTTTAAGGCTGGCATCAGTTGTAACAATAGAATTTTTTTTGGGATCAAAATTCCTGAGACAGGGAGCCAAAGATGGCTTCCCCTTGATTAAATTAAACTCCTTTTCACAAACCTCACTCCACACAAAATCCACTCCTTTCCTCAAAAGGCCTCTCATATTATAAATAATCTCAGCCAAGTTCTTAACAAATTTATGGTAATATTCAACCATCCCGAAAAACCTCATGAGCTCTTCTTTTGTGGAAGGAGAAACCATTGCCTGAATAGTGCTCACAAGATCGGTTTTGGGGGCAACACCCATACCTGTTACAGTGTGGCCCAAATAATCAATTGTCTTAGTACCAAACTTGCACTTTTCCAATTTCACTGTTAGATTGTGATCATTTACTCTCCTTAACACCTGTCTGACCCTAGTATCATGTTCAGCATGATCCTTCCCTTACACAAGAATATCATCCTGGTATACACAAACCCCCTCTAAACCTTTCAGGATCCTCTCCATAACCCTCTAAAAAACACAGAAGTAGCCGAGATTAATCCAAACGGAAGTCTGGTAAATCTGAATGTACCAAATGGTGTTACAAAGGCAGTGATATCCATCAAATCCTCATCAAGTTAAATTTGATGATATGCTGAAGCCAGATCGATAGTGCTAAACACTTTTGCATCACCAATCATCATGAGTAATTGGGCAATATTTGGTAAGGGATACCTATCCACCACCACACACTTGTTCAATTGCCTGAGGTCAACACATAACCTGAGTGAACCATTGGACTTCCTGGCCACAACTACTGGGGCCAACCAAGCAGTGCTTTCAACCACCTCAATGATGCCTTGAGACTTGAGCTTATTCAATTTGCTTAGCATTTCTTCCCTGATATTAACCGGAACTACTCTAACCTTGCTGCAGAAAGGAATTGACCCTGGAACAATCTTGATGTTATGACAATAATCTTTTAAGCAACCCAATTCATCTCTGAAAACACACAGAAACTCTTGAGACAAGAGTTGTTGTAAATTCAAATCAGTGCTGGAAACCTGATGTGACACACACTTAACAGAAGAAATGTCTTTCAATATAATGGGAATATCGCTATTAGGATCCAGCATTACTCCTAGATCCTTTTGATGCCACCAGCTTATAATACTGTCTTCTTTATCAACACATAAATCTTCCCAGAAGTAAAATGTCCTTTGTATTCAATTAGACCTATAAAGTATCAATGCAAATGAATTACTTCACCACCATAAGCACACGGTCTGATGTCTAGGTTGAGAAGAGTGACATTGCCTTTCAGCCAACAACAGAAGAAATCATTGGAGACAATAGTAAAAGAGTCAAGAGGGCCAGTATTCCTGCCTACCTGAAGCACAATTTGTCCACAGTCAAAACCCTTTGTCACCAGAGCTTCACTATCATCAGTGTAAACATCATAGACACTTTGTTTAGCCTTTCTTAGTCTACAGACCCAAAAAAAAAATCCAAGCTTCTTTCAAAACGTACATACTGCTCTAAGAGCCGGACATTTTTTATCATCAGCAAAGTGTCCCTGTTTGTCACACCGAAAACATATTTTCTCTCTACCTGTAGATGAAGAATCAAATACTTCTTAGTATTGAGCACTTTCTTGTTATTTTCTGTAACAGCACAAACCACACTAGAGGAATCCACACTAGAGGAATCCTTCTTAATCACATCCACACACTTTAAGGTATGCTCAATTCTTTTTGCAACCATCAAAACATCTTCTAGAGAGGGTTAATCTCTGAGCCACAACTCCTCACGAACTTTCTCGATGTTACAGCCTTACATAAACTGATCCCTTATCCTCTCATCAGTGAGTGAAGCAAATTTGCATGAAGAGGAGAGCCGTCTGAGATCTGTCACATAGGTGGTCATTACAACTCTGGCGGACGGTGTTAAAGCGGCGGTAAGACCGCCAACAGGCCGGTGGTAAAAAAAATGGAATTACGACCGTGGCGGAAACCACCAACAAAGACAGACACTTTAACACTCCGACCGCCACGGCGGTACAAACAAACAGCGCGGCGGTCACCGCCAACAGACAGGCGGGAGACAATATACCGCCCACAGTATCACAACCTACCAATCCGCCACCTTTTCCGGGGCGGATTCACCGCGGACAAAAACACGTCGGAAACAGGACTTCGAAGGGAAAACGCTCACCTCTACACACCCCACGAGGAATCCGGACGCCATGGAACCAGAGCTGCAGATCCTGCCAGCCCTTATCTTCTTGCTCCTCTACCAGGAGCACGAACACCGGCGGCGAAGATCACGGTGAGTACTGCACCTACGACACAGGGGAGGGGGGAGGGAAAAAACAGGGAAACACACACGCAACACCCCCACCCCCACCCTCACCCACCACAACACACACACTAATACAGCATGATACATTACAGTTACACCCCCCAAGCCCCCCCGGAAGAATGCAAAGACAAAAGGAAATGAGTGTAACCATTGTAATATATGAAAATCCAGTACGCAAAAATATACATATGTACACTATAAACAAAATATACACCAAGAATAGTAGTCCAGGTAGTGCTCCATTGAAGTCTGTAGAACACTGGGCCCACACGATATGTGCGAGGCCCACACAAGATCCCCGACCATGATGGAGAGAACACTGCAGGGGCATCAGATAGCAATAAAACAGGCACCTCAGGGGAAGGGAAAGGGGGGGCACCTCAGCCGGTTGAGTGCACGATGCCAAATCCACGAGGGGGCCACATGCCCACTGTTCAATCCTGGGGAGTGCAAAGCCACAGTCTCTCAAGTCTCTACAGTGGATGGGTTGCCCACTTTTCAATCCTGGGGAGTGCAAAGCCACAGTCTCTCAAGTCTCTACAGTGGGTGGGTTGCCCACTGTTCCATCCTGGGGAGTGCAAAGCCACAGTCTCTCAAGTGGATAACAGTCTCCACTGGTTCTGGAGGGGGCTTGGTGCCCATAGTGCTTCATCCTGCCAAGGACAGAGGCAGTGGATGTAAAACTCCACTGGTTCTGGAGGGGGCTTGGTGCCCAGAATGCTTCATCCTGCCAAGGACTGAGGTAGTGGATGCCTTTCTCCACTGGTTCTGGAGGGGGCTTTGTGCCCAGAGTGCTTCATCCTGCCAAGGACTGAGGTAGTGGATGCCTTTCTCCACTGGTTCTGGAAGGGGCTTTGCGCCCAGAGTGCTTCATCCTGCCAAGGACTGAGGTAGTGGATGCCTTTCTCCACAGGTTCTGGAGGAGGCTTTGTGCCCCGGTCCTCTCTGGCCCAGCAGGGCTGGTGCTGGCGGTCCTCTCTGGCCCAGCGGGGATGATGGCGGTGACCTCTTGGGCAGTAGGGCAGGTGCTGGCGGTGGCCTCCTGGGGCAGCGCGGGATGAGGGCGGAGGCCTCTCGGGCAGTAGGGCAGGTGCTGGCGGTGGCCTCCTGGGCAGCGGGGTTGATGGCGGCGGCCTCTTGGGCAGTAGGGCAGGTGCTTGTGGTGGCTTCCTGGGCAGCGGGGATGATGATGGCGGCCTCCTGGGCAGTAGGGCAGGTGCTGGCGGTGGCCTCCTGGGCAGCGGGGCTGATGGCGGTCTTCTCCGCCGTGCTGCTCTTCCCAGACCTGCTGACTTTCTTGTGGCCCTTCCCCACCTTGGAAGGTGTCGCAGCTGACTCCACATTCCCACCTTGACCCCTGGGAGCGCCTTTGGTGGCTGGAGTCTTCCCCCTCTCCCGCCGGGCACTGGGCAACTTTTGATGCTTCACAGGTGGGGGACTGTCCGTGCTGTGGCTCCGTGCCACACTGGCTGCCCTGGTGGCCGGTGCACTCCATATTCGGGTGACTACAGGCACCACTGGTCCCGGAGATGTTGTGGCTAAGGTGCTAGGTTGGGACCTGGAGAGTCGGGCACCGTCCGCTGGGACATGTGAGGAGATGGCGGCATCCTCCGGTGTACAGACCACTGGTGGACCTGTCGACAATGGAGGAAAGACATGTGATCATCACCTACAGGCTTGACAGAGCCACAATCCAGTAACTGTGTACCCAGCTGGAGCCAGACCTGATGTCAGCTATCCGCCATCCCACAGGAATCCCCCCTCAAGTGCAGGTGCTGTCAGTAATCCATTTCCTTGCAAGTGGGTCATTCAAACAACAGTGGCCATAGCATCAGGGATGTCCCAGCCTATGTTTTCAAACGTGTTGTCCAGAGTGTTGTCTGCCCTGCTGAAACACATGCACAGCTACATCGTTTTCCCTCAGGTGGAGGATTTGCCTACAGTGAAAGGTGACTTCTATGCCCTGGGACATATCCCCAACATCATAGGTGCCATTGATGGGACACATGTGGCTTTGGTACCCCCCGCAGGAGTGAACAGGTGTACAGAAACCGGAAGAGTTATCATTCCATGAATGTGCAGATGGTGTGCTTGGCAGACCAGTACATCTCCCATGTTAATGCCAAGTTCCCTGGCTCAGTGCATGACGCCTACATCCTGCGGAATAGCAGCATCCCTTATGTGATGAGGCACCGTGTGTGGCTGTTATGTGAGCACCTAGAAACAAGACAGCGGGAATGGTTGTCTGGGTCTGGGGATATCCCTACAAGTTAGTGTGTGTCTAACAGTTGTCCCTCGCCATTTGCAGGTGACTCTGGTTAACCCAACCTGTCATGGCTACTGACCCCAGTGAGGAATCCCAGGACAAGGGCAGAGGAACGCTACAATGAGGCCCATGGGCGTACTCGGCGGATTATAGAGCGGACCTTCGGCCTCCTGAAGGCCAGGTTCAGGTGCCTCTATATGACAGGTGGATCCCTAGTCTACTCACCAAAGAAGGTGTGCCAGATCATCGTGACCTGCTGTATGCTTCACAACTTAGCTTTGCGACGACAGGTGCCTTTTCTGCAGGAGGATGGTCCAGATGGCAGTGTTGTTGCAGCTGTGGAGCCTGTGGACAGTGAAGACGAGGAAGCAGAAGAAGAGGACATGGACAACAGGAACTCGGTGATCCTCCAATATTTCCAGTGAGACACAGGTAAGAATAAAGACCTGCCTACTACATGTACTTTAACACTACTACCTCTCTACTGTCTGTCGTTTTCACCCAGTGTATGGTCACTGAGTTGTTACTTTCCCTTACGATTTCACCGATGTGGGTCCCACTGTGTGACATCTGCTTTGTTTCCTCATGGACTACAGCTGTGTGACATAGGTATGTTGACATTACAATTGAAAGAGCATTTTGTCACTGTAATTGCTAATACACAGACTGACTCCAGATTGTTTTGTGCTTCAAGGGTGTTTATTTAAGTGCTCAATATTGGGGGGGTTGTATAATGGTGAGGGGTGATGGTGGAGGAATGTCCATGGCAGAGTCCAGGCTATTAGTCTCACAGGTGCATTGCTCACATGTGCATAGGAAGTGGAGCTGGGGCAGTTTGAGGATGGACAGGGTGACAAAGTGGGACGAAAGGATGACATTCAGGGTGGTCTCATTTCTTGGCGGGGGTCTTGGCATCGTTCTCTGTCTTTTTCCTGGATCTCAGGGACCACTTGCGGGGTGGTTCTCCCTCTGCAAGGGGTGGGGTGCTGGTGTGGTGGTCCTGTGGCGGGGCGTCCTGTCCACTAGCGCCGGCGGGGTTGGTGGGCAGTTCATCGTCCATGCTAGTGTCAGGGGCCCCTTGTTGTGCCACAGTGTCCCTCCTGATGTTGAGTACTTCCTTCAGCACCCCTACGATGGTGCCCAGGGTGGAATTGATGGTTCTGAGTACCTCCCTGAAGCCCAAATACTGTTCCTCCTGCAGGCGCTGGGCCTCCTGAAACTTGGCCAGTACTGTTGCCATCATCTCCTGGGAGTGGTGGTAGGCTCCCATGATGGAGGAGAGGGCCTCGTGGAGAGTGGGTTCCCTTGGCCTGTCCTCCCCCTGTCGCACAGCAGCCCTCCCAGTCCCCCTGTGTTCCAGGGCCTCCGTCCCCTGGACCATGTGCCCACTACCACTGCCCCCAGGTCCCTGCTGTTGTTCAGGTGATGGGTTAGCCTGGGTTCCCTGTAGTGGTGGGCACACTGCTGCTTGACGTATCCTGGGGACAGAGGTATGGGCCCGCTGGGTGGGTGCTGTGCTGGTGTTTCCAGAGGGGGAAAGCTCTGTAGTGGCCTGTGACTGTGTGAGGGGAACCGACTGTCCCGAGGTCCCCGATGTCTCCTCTAGATCCAGTTGGACAGAGCTGCTGTCATCACTGTGGGCCTCTTCTGTTGGTGGTGTGGACATGTGTGGACCCTTATGTCTGGTGACGCTGGGTAGGGGTCCTGCAGGGGTATAAAAGGATGTTTATTACATCTGTGTGTGCCAGGGTGTGCAATAGGTGGGTGACCGTGTACCCCAGTGCTTGCATTCCTGTGTGGGTCATTGTGTGATGGTGGTTTAGGGGGGTGTATGGGTATGTGCAGTGGCCATGCTTTGGTGATGGGTGTCCATGCTTTGTTGTTGCATGCAGGGCTTGGTGTTGGGATGGGTATGTTGTGATGTTGGGACATTTGTGAGGAGTTGGAGTGATGGGGGTGAGGGTGAGGGTGGGGGTATGTGATGGCATGCAGGCAGGGTGGGGGATGTGATAGTTAAGATTTGACTTACCAGAGTCCATTCCTCCATCTACTTCTGCGAGGCCCTCAGGATTCAGAATCGCCAAGACTTGCTCCTCCCATGTTGTTAGTTGTGGGGGAGGAGGTGGGGGTCCGCCGCCTGTCCGCTGAACCGCAAGGTGGTGTCTTGAGACCACGGAACGCACATTCCCCCGTTGGTCGTTCCACCTCTTCCTGTTGTCATCCCGATTTCTTTGGTGCTGTCCCACTGCATTGAACCTGTCCACTATTCCTCGTCATAGCTCCATCTTCCTACCTATGGAGGTGTGCTGCACCTGTGCTCCAAATAGCTGTGGCTCTACCCGGACGATTTCCTCCACCATGGCCCTGAGCTCCTCCTCAGAGAACCTGGGGCGTCTTTGCCGTGCCATGGGGTGGTGTGGGTGATGTGTGGGGTGGTGTGTGTAGTGATAAGTGGGGTGATGTTTAGTGGTGTGTTGTGTGAGTTGCGTGGATGTTCTGTGGGTGATGGTATTGTGTGCCTGTGGATGCTTGGTAGTAGTTTGTAGTGTCTCTCTCTGGCCTTCTCTCGGTAATTGTGGTCGTAGGGGTTTGTGGGTGATGTGGGTGTGTGTTTTATATTGTATTGGGTGTGTGGGAGTGGTGTGTGTATGTGTATCAGGTGTGTGTATTTGGAATTGTCCAATGTGGCTGTGTTTTGTAGATGTGTGTGTATATTGAGCGCGGCGGTGTTTACAGCCAATGGAATACCGCGGTTGAAAGACCGCCGCGTGGATTCATGTGTCATGATAGTGTGGGCATATGTCTGTTGGCGTGAAGGTGGAGGATTTGTTTTTGCCAGTTTATCGCTGACCTTTGGTGTGGCGGACTTGTGTGGGTGTCTGAATTTTGGCGGATTCCGTGCTGTGGGTCATAATAGCCGTGGCCGGATTCCGCGGCCGTGGCGGTGTGTTGGCGGTCTTCTGCACGGCAGTAAGCGGCTTTTACCGCCAATGTTGTAATGACTGCCATAGTCCTCAACTGATTCACTCTCCCTTTGCAATCTTTCCCCAAAATAATATTGTTCCAATATAGTGCTCACTTTAGGAAGATAGTGAATGTCCAATTTCCGTATACAAATTTCAAACTCATTAAGATCTATTGCTTCATTATCTGGAACATCAGGAAGATGATCAAATGCTTCCTGGCCTTCCGACCCCAAACAGTGAAGCAATAAAGCAGTACGCCGTTCGGCACTCAAAGAAGTGCTGCACACTTCAGCATACCGCTCAAACACTTTCTTCCATTTTGCCCATTTGATAGGAGGTTCACCCGGAGAAGACAGAAAGAATGGAGGTGCTATGACATTTTGCATTTTTACAACCCCAAGCACACACCACTCACAAGACTGCACAAAACTAAACAACCATTACTAGTAGTCTACAATTAAAATGATACATACGAAGCTGTGTACATCAATGTTGCACGTTGTCATGCACATATAAAAGTCCAGAGCTGTGTACAAAAGCGATGAGCGATCAACAAAGTACATATTCAATAAACAATTATGCTGTGAACATCAGTGTTAAGCATTGACCATAGAGGTCCAAAAGCTGTGCACGTTATTGACTGGAAGTTTAGTGGAAATAAATAACTATGCTGTGCACATCAGAAGAACAAATAATGCTGGGCGAAATGTACACACGAAGATCCAAAAGCTGTGCACATCAGCGTTGAAGATAAACCGAAACTGGATGATTTGTAAGTACACAAGGAATGTCCAAGAATAGTGGCATTGAAACATTTCTGAGCCACAACATTAACAAAATAATTTTTTTATTCCAGGAATGAGACAGCAATCGTGGAATGCCTAAGAGAAATGCAGCAGGAGACGGACGCTCTGTGTAAAACAATGTGCGTCGCTATGTGCGTATAGCAACAACACCAGGAAAACGGTATTCACAAAAGAAATAGAGAACCATGAGTTTGTCTCACGGTCCAGTAGCATTGCCTAGAAACCTAGCAACAAGAAGGCAAGTGTTATGAAGAGCATGCGTCAGTGTTCTCGAGGCCCCGTGGCTATGTAAACATAGCAACCAGATGATGAGCGTTTCCAGGAGCGTGCGTCGGTGCTCTCGAGACTCCCTCGCGCACGACTCAAAAAACAACACAAGGGTGCGCGAGCGTCACACTCGTAAGGCGTAGAGTGTGAAAGAAAAATAGTACAGTACCTCAAACACTGCAGGATAAAGGACGAAGTGCCGTCAGGAGAAAGTACCAAGCGTTACAGGATGTTGAGCCGAAATAAATGCCGTTCACCACCTTTGTCGCCAGTGTTACAACGAGTACATCAGACCACGAGTACGTAGGCAGATTCTTCTTTATTTCCAAGTTAGTTGATACATGGCCCAGCCATCCGCACCACCTCTAAAACAGAGCCTCCTGACAGGCGGTGAGGGCACACTCCGTCTGTTTCTCCAACCTCCACCACGTCTCTCTCCATTCTCCCTCAACGCTCCCACGATTCTAGAACCATGTTTTTTCTAGAATACTACACTACCATGCCATTCTCATGGTTGAATTGACCTTTATCATGCAGGAACCAAGAACGATTACCTATTTTAGTAAAAACAAAAGGTGAGAAACATCATAAACTCCTTTGCAGGATGAAATGGTCACCCTTATCCATAACTAAGATAGAGGAATGGAAAAGTCAGTGGGAGGGTTGGCCCACCTTGTTACAAAACCTAGGGGTCATTAATGGCTGGCACCCTCTGGTTTCGGAACTGCGCAACCTCTTGCAAGCAAATAGCCAACACAAAACCGAAAAGGCAATGAAGAACACTTTGGGATTTGTAAAAGAGATTAAAAAGATCCTCCAGAAATTAAGGCCTGCAGCAAGGGCAAACAACAACTTAAGAACAAGCACCTCGAGGTTGGAGCTATCAATGATATAAAAAAAGCACACGCAACTTGCATGGGAGAACAAATGAAAATCCACCAGGCCATGTGGATCAAAATCTTCAATCTAATAGCAAGTAAAAAACACTAACAATTCTGTCAGTATGTCAACACCTTATGCCATGGGAACAGCGAAAGTGGAAGCTTAGTTCCAGCTGAAAAATGGGTAGCCCATGTCACAACCCTCTACAAAGAGCCCCCAGACAATCCGCCATGCCAAAAATTATCTCTACCCTCCACACAATATGGAACGGATGTGGATGAAGTGACACCACAAATGAAGGTGGAACTTCCTGCCCCAGATGAAGAGGAGATAATTAAGGTCCTGCAGAACATTCAGAAGTACAGGGCTCCAGGGCCAAACAGCCTGCCTGGATCCCTATCTAGAGAAGACCCCCAGATCAAACTTTGTTCTGTTGTATGTAGAGTGCAAATTACACAAAGGTGTCCCAGGCTCAAGGAGGGGCTCCTTACTTCAGCCAATCTTCAAGATGGGGACAACACCAACCCCAACAATTATAGGCTAATCACAATGCTGGATCTTGACGGGAAGCCTATAATACCGTACTACAACACCTAGTCAAATGGGTATCTGATGAAGGCCTGTTGCCTTTTTATGGCCTTTTTAGGGCTTAGGGTGGGTTGGGGGTCAGGGTCATTTACTGAGGGGTGGAGTAAGGTTTTAGGGCTCAGGGTGGGTGGGGGTGTCAGGGTATTTATTTTTAGGGGCTGTTTTTTTAGAGCTTAGGGTGGGTGGTGTTCGAGGTAGTTTACTTATTGGGGTGGAGGAAGGTTTTAGGGCTCAGGATGGCTGGGTGGTGTTGGGGTAGTATAGTTTTTAGGGGCAAAGGTGGGGGGTTGGGTTTTCTTTAGAGCTTGGGGTGGGTGGGGAGTCAGGGTACTTTAGTTAGCGGTGGGGGAAGGTTTTAGGGCTCAGGGTGGGTGGGGGGTGTATGGGTAGTTTACTTATTAGGGGTGTGGTAGTTTTGGGCCTCAGGGTGGGTGGGGGGATTGGGGTACCTTTTCAGATTATGAGGGGGTGTTGTATGACACAGCCACACATGCCGTTTCCACATATGCCAATACTAAGCATGCTTTTACAATGAAATTCGTTGTAAAGGCATGAATGGTAAAGGCATGCATGGAAAAGACGCTGTTGTGATTCCGACAGCATTGTTAAGGCATGCGTGGTTCCGACATGCATGGTTGTATCATACAACCCTGGCACGGACATTGCTAATGAACAAACTGCCCCAATTGTTGGACTCTGCCCCGCCATCCAGCAGTGAGCAGCCAATTCTCATCAACACTTAGATTTCAGCACTTTTATCAATTTGTTTTTAGCTTAATCGTTAAATGAACGGAAATATTCTGCATGAATCAACTTTGTACATTGTCTTTTTACTTAGAACATGAAGTTGTAGCTTTTTATTTTCGCAACTTTTGAAATGGTTTTAAGTAACCATGCAATAAAGCGCATTCATTCATTCATTAAAAATATAAGGAGAGATGTTCAAGCTTGTTCCAGGTCCACTGAAGACGACTCAGTGAGGTGGGGGGTTATAAGGCAGTATCTCTGAAAGGACCTTGTCAGTCTTGTGTCAAGCTCGTCAAGTCGTATTTGCTTGATAAATGAAGACAGATAGATAGAAAAATGCAAGAATGCAGATTATTATAGGGTTATTGAATAAAGAATCAGGATTTTATTAAAGGCAAGTAGGCTAGCATTATGCATTAACCTTTATGCACTCCTTCTGAGCAGCAAACCATTAAAAGCTTCCAAATAGAACCTTAACAATGGTAAAATGAATGTTCAGTCCCATATAAAATGGGTGACCTCCAGTTTCCCCCTCTTTTGTTTATTCTTCTTTTTATCTGGTCTACAAATCCTTTTCTCAAAACTATCCGCTTGTAATTTTCTGCAAAAATAAACCAAAATATGTAATCTTACTTTTTCATCTATCTACATCAATATACTTATTATCTTTCCAACTAATGTTCTACAACATCAGTATAATTAAAATCTTAAAACAACACACTTACAAAAAGTTGTCCCAGTTGTTCAACCCTTGCAGCTCTCTTTTCCAACATCCTATTTTCATATTCTTTTAAACATCGCACCACGCATAACTTAGGTAAGTCATCAAAAATTGAATGAAAAATAGCTCCAGACACGGTTTCTGTGGGTCTGTATACCTCAAAAAGCACACCATTTGGTGGAAAAAACCTATGTGAAACTTCCAGTGCCCTCACTGACGATACTCTTCGGAAGGAAATCAGACAAAGTAAAGTTGCTAACTTCCAAGAGGGTACTGTCACTTCTAAATATCTGCTGGCTAGCCAGCTCTCAAATAATTTAAGTATGAAATCTACATTCCGTAATGTTTGGCATTTCGGATTTGGTGGCCTCATCAATCAAATGATTTTCAGCAGTTTACATACCAAAGGACTTTTGCCAATTGATATCCCTGTTGAAGTGATTGGCCAGCTGATACTGCTGATCTATAACAATTTACTGTTCTATAAGACATACCCTTATCAAAAAATCCTGCCAGAAAATGTGTTACTTGAACATCATCTGCCTCCACAGAATCCAAATTCCCTTCCATGCATCAACAAACCATCCCTTCCATGCACCTCTATGCCTCTTCTTTGTACCCGCCCGGAACCCAAGATTCATCAAGCAATTTTGCAGTTGATCCCAAAAGTTCTGTAAATCCTCCTAAACACGTGATATCCTCCATATTAGAATATTGAGAGACACCAACTCCACCAATAGATGTTCCTCGGCTCCTACACTTGACAAAAAGGTGTAACCAATACAATTTTGTACTTTTGCCTTCTCACCTGTACCAATACTCTCTGAATTATTGATAAGGGAAGAAACGCATTGCCCCTCATTCCTTTCCGATCCTGCATAAATGCGTTCACTGCCAATGCCCCTGGATCCTATCTCCAATTCATATAATTTGGTAACTGAAAGGTTAGCCTGAACTTAAACATATCCACTTCCAAAGGTCCCATTGTATTTATAATACTCTGGAACACATCCTTCCTTAATTTCCAATCGCTGAAATCTGTTACATTTTGTGAATACCAATCTGCTATGACATTTTGAGCCCCTAGTAAATACTCCACCTTCAAATCTATTTTGTGTTCTAAACCAACTTCCCACATCTCTTTTGCTAGGTTTGCGAACCCTTTGGACCGGCTTCCTCCCAAACTCTTATGTACGCTACAGCCGTCACATTGTCCATATTCAGCAACACAGACTTCCCTTTCAAGACTGTCCTGAAACTCTGTAATGCAAACAAACCTGCTTGCATCTTCAATAATTGTCTGTCTCTTTCTAACAATACTCAAATTTCCCTGGTGTCCTGACCCAAACAATTCGCTCCCCAACCTAAGTTGCTCACATCCATTTCCAATACATAATCTGGTTTTGTACCAAAAATTGCTCGTCCATTCCAAGCCTCCAAATTCTCCTTCCACCAAATCAACTCATCTCTTACTTCCAGCGACAGTGGCACAAAGTCTAGGTACTACGAACCTTTTGCTGGACCTGAAGTCTTCAAGCATTGAAAAGCCCTGTAATGCAAAGGACCTAGAAAAACCACCTTCATTGATGAAGGCAGCAGCCCAATCACATAGGCTAACTCTATTTTATCTCCTCCATCTTCATTAATGACTGCACCTCCTGCTTTATTTTCCTCACCTTCTTCTCTGGAAGATGTAATTGACACAATACTATGGGGGTCATTCCAACCCTGGCGGTCATCGACCGCCAGGGTGGATGACCACGGAAGCACCGCCAACAGGCTGGCGGTGCTTCCCTGCCCATTCTGACCGCGGCGGTAAAGCTGCGGTCAGAAAAGGGGATCCGGCGGTTTCCTGCCGGATTTCCCCTGTCTGGGCTGAATCTCCATGGCGGCGCTGCTTGAGATTCCGACCCCCTTCCCGCCACCCTGTTTCTGGCGGTTTTTACCGCCAGGAACAGGATGGCGGGAACGGGTGTCGTGGGGCCCCTGGGGGCCCCTGCACTGCCCATGCCACTGGCATGGGCAGTGCAGGGGCCCCCCTAACAGGGCCCCAGCATGATTTTCACTGTCTGCTTAGCAGACAGTGAAAATCGCGACGGGTGCAACTGCACCCGTCGCACCCCTGCAACACCGCCGGCTCCATTCGGAGCCGGCTTCTATGTTGCAGGGCCTTTCCCGCTGGGCCGGCGGGCGCTCCTTTGGCGGGCGCCCGCCGGCCCAGCGGGAAAGCCAGAATGGCCTCCGCGGTCTTTTGACCGCAGGGCGGCCAAATGGCGGTGACCGCATGGCGGGTGGCTACCGCCGCGGTCGGAATGACCGCCTATGTCTACTATGAACTCAAAAAATTTCAATTTCTGCATTGGAGTTAACACAGACTTCTCCTGATACACTATAAATCCTAAATCCTCCAACAATCTCCACACCATAATCAATTGTTCTTTCAATTCTTCAACATCCTGATTCATTATCAAGATTTGTCCAAATAACTGATCATTCTTACTCCTCTCTCCCTGAGAAAACCAACCACTGACCTCATCACCTTTATGAAATACCAAAGGGCTCATGTTTGCCAGAATGGTGAACTTTGACAGTGATACAGTTGATTTTTCCACCTGAACTGCAGATATCTCTGACTCTGGCTACTAGAACTGAGAAGTAAGCATCCATGAGATTCAACATCACCATCTAATCCTTATCTTGTAGCAAATCTTGTAAAAGATGAATACTTTCCATCTTCCTCCTACACCTGTCGGGATAGAAGAAGAATTAATCCTCATACTCACCCTGGCTTTGAACTTGTCTGAGATGCTGACCCCTTACTTTGCCTGTACAAACTCAACCTCTCCCTCTTTGTGGGTAACACTGGGAACCTCTTTGGTTGCCCCTGTAATATCCATTTCCTTGGATCTGATATTGGGCTCTAAAACCGGACCGTCTGACATGATGCCCTCTCCTACCAGCCCATCCATAAAAACTACCATTTGAAAAAACTCTATGCATAGAGTAATGAGCTTTACCTAAACTCTTAAAGGTGCAAACATACTTTGGCAAAGACTTGACCATTCCATCTCCAAAAAGCAAGCCGCGGTCATCCTCATTAGATTCCTTATTTGCTAACTCACTCAGTTTTGGAATGATACGCATCAACGCTATTATTCGCCTTTCAGCTAAAAGACCTGAGTTTGTGTTTCCCAAAAAGCAAATGGCTCTTTGGCACCACCCACGTACTAGGGAAAAATCTAGGTCTAATCCTTTTAAATAAGCTTCCTTCACAATGTCAAATATCTTGATTAGTGTTAGAAATGGGGTCTCTGGTTGACAGTCAGGTTACCCCCTGTTCAAGCAAGGACCCTCACTCTAGTTAGGATAAAAGAGAATCACCCTCAGCTAACCCCTGCTTACCCCCTTGGTAGCTTGGCAGAGCAGTAGGCTTAACCTCAGAGTGCTGGGCGTAAAGTATTTGTACCAACACACACAGTAACTTAATGAAAACACTACAAAATGACACAACACCAGTTTAGAAAAATAGGAAATATTTATCTAGACAAAACAAGACCAAAACGACAAAAATCCAACATACACAAGTCAAGTTATGATTTTTTAAAGGTTTAAAAATAAAAAGAGTCTTTAGGTAGTTGTAACACCACACTAGCGCTGCTAGCGTGAAAAATGTACCTGGTTTGCGTCAAAAATAACCCCGCACGGGCGGTGTGCGTCGAAAACAACTCGGCACGGCGGTGCGCGTTGAAAAAGCCAGCCACACGGCGATCCGAAAGTCCCGCGGCGCAGGGTGCGATCTCTCAGCCTCCGTCAGCGATGCTGCGCGTCGTTTCTCCTGCTCCGGGCGTCGGTTTTTCGGTCGCGTTTCCTGCGGCGTCGTTTCTCAGCTGCGGAACCGGCGTCGCGTCGTTTTCTCAGCCGCGATCGGATTCGCGTCGATCTTTTCTCCGCACGGCGCTCGGTGCGTGTATTTTTGTCCTTAGGCTGCCAGCCTCTCCTTTCAGGGTCCCAGGGACTGGAAGGGCACCACAGAGCAGAGTAGGGGTCTCTCCAGAGACTCCAGGTGCTGGCAGGAAGAAGTCTTTGCTATCCCTGAGACTTCAACAACAGGAGGCAAGCTCTACATCAAGCCCTTGGAGATTTCTTCTTCAAGATGGAAGGCACACAAAGTCCAGTCTTTGCCCTCTTACTCTGGCAGAAGCAGCACTGCAGGAAAGCTCCACAAAGCACAGTCACAGGCAGGGCAGCACGTTCTCCTCAGCTATCAGCTCTTCTCCAGGCAGAGGTTCCTCTTGGTTCCAGAAGTGTTTCTAAAGCTTGTAAGTTTGGGTGCCCTTCTTATACCCATTTTAGTCTTTGAAGTCACCTTTCTTCAAAGGGGACTCACACCTTCTTGTGAAATCCTGCCTTGCCCAGGCAAGGCCTCAGACACACACCAGGGGGCTGGAGACAGCATTGTCAGAGGCAGGCACAGTCCTTTCAGATGAGAGTGACCACTCCACCCCTCCCTCCTAGCAGAGATGGCTAATCAGGAAATGCAGATCACACCCCAGCTCCCTTTGTGTCACTGTCTGGTGTGAGGTGAAAAACAACCCAACTGTCAAACTGACCCAGACAGGGAATCCACAAACCAGGCAGAGTCACAGAATGGTTTAAGCAAGAAAATGCTCACTTTCTAAAAGTGGCATTTCCAAACGCACAATCTTAAAATCAACTTTACTAAAAGATGTATTTTTAAATTGTGAGTTCAGGGATCCCAAACTCCACATGTCCATCTACTCTCTAGCGGAATCTACACTTTAATCATATTTAAAGGTAGCCCCCATATTATCCTATGAGAGAGAGACAGACCTTGCAACAGTGAAAACGAAATTGGCAGTATTTCACTGTCAGGACATATAAACCACATTACTATATGTCCTACCTTATCCATACACTGCACCCTGCCCTTGGGGCTACCTAGGGCCTACCTTAGGGGTGCCTTACATGTAAGGAAAGGGAAGGTTTAGGCCTGGCAAGTGGGTACACTTGCCAAGTCGAATTTACAGTGTAAAAATACACATACAGACACTGCAGGGGCAGGTCTGAGACATGATTACAGAGCTACTTATGTGGGTGGCACAACCAGTGCTGCAGGCCCACTAGTAGCATTTGATTTACAGGCCCTGGCACCTCTAGTGCACATTACTAGGGACTTACTAGTAATTCAAATATGCCAATCATGGATGAACCACTTACATACAATTTAAACAGGAGCACTTGCACTTTAGCACTGGTTAGCAGTGGTAAAGTGCCCAGAGTAACAAAAACAGCAAAATCAGAGTCCAGCACACATCAACAACCTGGGGAACAGAGGCAAAAAGTTAAGGGAGACCACGCCAAGGATGAAAAGTCTAACACGTGTCCCCCCCAGCTAAAAGTGGGGAGCAACTACCCAACCTCATGGGAGTTCTCATCACTAAGGCGGAAGAACCTGGACAGACCATCAGCATTGGCGTGCTCTGTACCGGGTCGATGTTCCACCGTAAAGTCCATCCCCTGTAGGGAAATGGACCACCTCAACAGTTTTGGGTTCTCACCCCTCATCTGCATTAACCATCTGAGGGGTCTGTGGTCGGTCTGAACTCGGAAGTGAGTCCCAAACAAGTAGGGTCTTAGCTTCTTCAGTGCCCAGACCACAGCAAACGCTTCACGTTCTATGGCACTCCACCTACGTTCCCTGGGTAGTAACCTCCTGCTAATGAAGGCTACGGGTTGATCTAGGCCCTCTTCATTCAGCTGTGAGAGTACTGCTCCAATACCATGCTCTGAGGCGTCTGTCTGTACAACAAACTCCGTGGAGTAGTCAGGTGCCTTCAGCACAGGTGCTGTGCACATGGCAGCCTTCAGGGCATCAAAAGCGTTCTGGCAAGCCTCTGTCCAGATCACTTTCTTGGGTTGCTTCTTAGAAGTCAACTCAGTTAAGGGGGTAACAATGGTACCATATCCCTTAACGAACCTCCGATAGTATCCTGTGAGACCTAAAAAGGCTCTCACTTCAGTCTGGGTCTTGGGAGGCTCCCAAGCCAGAATCGTGTCAATCTTAGGCTGTAGGGGTGCCACCTGGCCACTCCCCACCTGGTGTCCTAAGTACACAACAGAACCCTGCCCTATTTGGCACTTGCTCGCCTTAATAGTGAGGCCTGCCTTCTGCAGGGCCTCTAACACTCTCCAGAGGTGTTGCAGGTGTTCCTCCCATGTGGAACTAAACACAGCAATGTCATCCAGGTAGGCGGCACTGAACTCATCCAGTCCTGCCAACACCTGGTTGACCAACCTCTGAAAGGTGGCAGGGGCATTCTTCATCCCAAAGGGCATCACATTGAAGTGGAAGTGCCCATCGGGGGTAGAGAATGCTGACCTCTCCTTTGCCCCTTCAGTTAAGGCAATCTGCCAGTACCCAGATGTTAAATCGAACGTACTGAGGTACTTGGCAGCTCCTAACCGATCAATGAGCTCATCAGCTCGGGGGATGGGGTGTGCGTCAGTCTTGCTGACCGCATTGAGACCCCGGTAGTCCACACAGAACCTAAGTTCTGGAGTGGCACCAGGAGCAGCAGCCTTTGGAACCAAGACCACTGGGCTGGCCCAAGGACTGCTGGAGTGCTCAATAACCCTGAGGGCTAACATTTTGGAGACTTCCTCCTTAATGCAAGCCCTCACCCTGTCAGTCACCCTGTAAACCTTATGTTTAACAGGTGTACTGTCCCCAGTGTCCACATCATGTGTGCACAGGTGTGTGACTCCTGGGATCAGGGAAAACAGCGAGGCAAACTGTCCCAGCACGTGGCGACAGTCCCTCTGCTGTTCCTCAGTCAGGGAGGGGGAGAGGATCACTCCCTCCACAGACCCATCTTTCTCTCCTGCAGACAGGAGGTCAGGAAGAGGTTCACTCTCTTCCTCCACCCCGTCATCTGTCGCTAGGAGCATGGATAGCTCAGTTCGCTCAAAGTGTGGTTTGAGGCGGTTGACATGTAGGACCCTCAAGGGGTTCCTGGGGGATTGCAAGTCTACCAGATAGGTGACCTCGCTCTTTCTTTCCACCACCTCAAAAGGCCCAGTCCACCTATCTTGGAGAGCCCTAGGCTCCACTGGTGCCATGACCCACACTTTTTGTCCAGGCTGAAACTCAACCAGAGTGGCATTCTGGTCGTACCACCGTTTCATATCCTCCTGGCTTGCTTCCAGGTTCTCCTGAGCGAGACTCCTGAAGCGGGCAGTCTGGTTTCTTAGTGCCAGCATGTAGCTAAATACATCCTGGGGTGGTTTACTAGGAGCTTTCTCCAAAGCCTCCTTCACCAGACTGAGCGGTCCCCTCACAGGGTGGCCATAGATGAGCTCAAAGGGGCTAAAGCCAAGTCCCTTTTGAGGCACCTCCCTGTAAGCGAACAGAAGGCATGGCAAGAGGACGTCCCACTTACGCCTCAAGGGCTCTGACAGGCCCTGAATCATGCCTTTCAAGGTGCGGTTGAATCTCTCAACCAGACCATTACTTTGGGGGTGGTAAGGGGTGGTGAACTTGTAGGTTACCCCACACACCTTCCACAGAGACTTCATATAAGTGGATATGAAGTTTGTACCCCTATCAGATACTACCTCCTTGGGGAACCCCATGCGGGTAAAAACCCCCATCAAGGCACGTCCCACCACGGGGGCGGTGACCGTCCTTAGAGGAATAGCTTCTGGGTACCGTGTGGCATGGTCCACCAAGACCAGGATGAACCTGTTGCCCATGGCTGTCTTGGGATCCAGAGGCCCCACAATGTCAATTCCTACCCTTTCAAAGGGAGTACTGACTACCGGTAAAGGTTGGAGGGGAGCTTTGCATTTCCCCCCACTCTTGCCACTTGCCTGACAAGTCTGACAAGATCTACAATAAGCAGCTGACTGCTTGTTCATCAAGGGCCAGTAAAAGTGGGAGACAAGCCTCTTATAGGTCTTGTCCTGCCCTAGATGTCCTGCCAAAGGCACATCATGAGCCAAACCCAGTAGGAAGGTCCTGAAGCCCTGGGGTACCACCAGCATACGAGCTGACCCCGGCTCAGGAACCTTAGGCTCACTATACAGGAGGCCATCCTCCCAATAAATCAGGTGAGTACCTGGCGCCCCGCCAGCCGCCTGGGCTGCAGCCTGCTGCCGCAGTCCCTCAAGAGTAGGGCACTCCTTCTGCGCTGTGCAGAATACTTCCCTGGTGGGTCCCCCTTCCTGCTGCCACTGCGACAGCTCAGGGACCTCCCCCAGTTCAGCCACCTGTTCCCCTGTAGGTTCCGGGGCATCACCCTCAGGCTCTGCCTCCTCCCGGACCGTGGGAACTTCTGGGGCGGGTTTCCCGCGCCTCCTGCCTTTCCTCTTCTTGGCGGTCCCCTGGGCCACTGTTTCAGGCTCCAGGGGCTCTTGACTACCCTGATTGGCTGCCATAGACCGGGTGGATACGCATACCCACCCAGGCAGACCCAACATCTCCAAGTGAGACCTGTGTTCCACCTCCTTCCAAGGGGAATCTTCCAGGTCGTTGCCTAGCAAACAATCAACGGGCATGGTTGGACTCACAGCTACTTTCCAGGAACCTGAGACCCCCCCCCCATTCAAAGGGAACCTGCGCCACTCTGCAGAGGCGCTCAGAATTGTCTACTGCAACTACTTGGTGAAGTACCCGGGGATCAATCTGCTCTTCAGACACCAGGTGACTCCTCACTGTAGTCACACTGGCTCCTGTGTCTCTTAGAGCCTCCACCCTCTGTCCATTGATGGTCACCCATTGCCTGTACTTCTTAGTGTTATCAGGCACTAGGTTTCTCTGGACCATCTCACTGTCCCCTAGTGAGACAAGGGTCATTTCTGCTGGTTCCCCCCACCTGAAACCAACTCCTCCCCAAGCGCTACACTGGCCAAACCCTGGGACGGTGCACCAGTGGGTGCCGGTGTACTTTTGGGGCATTTGGGGTCCCCCCTCACATGACCCACCTGGTCACATGAATAGCACTTACGTAGGGGACCACCAGCCATTGGCTTCCCCTTGGAGAACCATGGCTTCTTTTCACTGGGGGGTTGGGAATCCTTACCCTGGGAATCAGTTTGGGGCCCTTTAGAGAACTCATCCTGTTTGCCCTTACCCCCCCCTTTCTTCTGAGAGGGACCCTGCCCACCCTTGGCGTGGTCTCCCCCATACCTCTTTTGGACCCTGGTGCTCTCCCAGCGGTCCGCTTCCTGTGCAAGCTTCCTGGGGTCAGTCAGCTTGCTGTCAATGAGGTGCTGGCGCAGCTCTGGAAAACATAAACTGTACAAGTGCTCCCAAGCAATTAAATTGTAAAGCCCCTCATACGTGTTTACCTTACTGCCCTTCACCCAACCATCCAGTGACCTGCAACAAGAATCAACACATTCCAACCATGTTTGGGATTCCTTTCTCTTGTAGGATCTAAACTTCTCCTTGTACTGCTCAGGGGTGAGACCATACCTGGTAAGTAAGGCCTCCTTCATGGCAGGGTAGGTGAGACTCTGAGCATCCCCTAAGGCCGTCAGTGTGTCCCTCCCCTCTGCCTCAAAATGCTTCCACAGGGCTGCCCCCCAATGAGCTTCAGGGACCAGGTTCATGTGGAGAGCTGACTCATAACCCTTGAACCACAAGTAGATATCATCCTCCCTCTTATAATCCCTCACAAGGTCTTTTGGGATGTGTACCCTTCTCTCAGGCTGCACTGTAGAATTGCTGCCACCATCCCTACTGGACTGACTCCTCTGATCAATCTCTTTTAAACTGAGCTCATGAGCCATGTTTATCTTCCTTTCCTCAAGGGCCAGCTTTCTCTGTTCCACCTCTAGACTGAGCTTTTTCAGCTCCAACTGGTACTCCCTCTCTGCCTGTCTGTCCTGTAACTCTCCAGGTGTCAGACTCTTGGAGGACACACTGCTACCTGCCCTGGAGATTCTCCCCTGAGACATAGCAGGCCCACCCACTACATCAGTGTGAGTGACTTGCAACTCCTCTTCCCCCTCTGGCTCCTCATCTGTGTGCCCCTCAGCTGCTTTGGCTGTCACCCAGGCCCTCAGCGCCTTTTGCAGCTCATCCTTCTTGGATGAGCTCTTAATGGGACAGCCAACATTACTACAAAACTGCTTCAACTGAGCCACTTTGTAGCTCTCCAATTTCTCCAAGTCAAAAGCAGCTTCAGCTAGGGCATCTCCAGACTGAGACATGATGAGAGGTTAAAAAAATATGCACAGTTCCAAAAACAGAAAAGCAAGTTCTCAAATGAAGTTCCAGAAAAGTCAATCACGGGATCAGCGAAAAAAAAGAAACTGAATGCAGAGAAAAACAGTCCAAGTAAAAAAACAAAAATCACAAGACTAGTAGTATGTGGTCACGTAGTGGTCTGAGATCAAAACAGTAGTGTACACTTAATTACTGTATGTCAAGTACAAATACAAGTCCAAATCCCGACCGCTGGTCACCAATGTTAGAAATGGGGTCTCTGGTTGACAGTCAGGTTACCCCCTGTTCAAGCAAGGACCCTCACTCTAGTTAGGATAAAAGAGAATCACCCTCAGCTAACCCCTGCTTACCCCCTTGGTAGCTTGGCAGAGCAGTAGGCTTAACCTCAGAGTGCTGGGCGTAAAGTATTTGTACCAACACACACAGTAACTTAATGAAAACACTACAAAATGACACAACACCAGTTTAGAAAAATAGGAAATATTTATCTAGACAAAACAAGACCAAAACGACAAAAATCCAACATACACAAGTCAAGTTATGATTTTTTAAAGGTTTAAAAATAAAAAGAGTCTTTAGGTAGTTGTAACACCACACTAGCGCTGCTAGCGTGAAAAATGTACCTGGTTTGCGTCAAAAATAACCCCGCACGGGCGGTGTGCGTCGAAAACAACTCGGCACGGCGGTGCGCGTTGAAAAAGCCAGCCACACGACGATCCGAAAGTCCCGCGGCGCAGGGTGCGATCTCTCAGCCTCCGTCAGCGATGCTGCGCGTCGTTTCTCCTGCTCCGGGCGTCGGTTTTTCGGTCGCGTTTCCTGCGGCGTCGTTTCTCAGCTGCGGAACCGGCGTCGCGTCGTTTTCTCAGCCGCGATCGGATTCGCGTCGATCTTTTCTCCGCACGGCGCTCGGTGCGTGTATTTTTGTCCTTAGGCTGCCAGCCTCTCCTTTCAGGGTCCCAGGGACTGGAAGGGCACCACAGAGCAGAGTAGGGGTCTCTCCAGAGACTCCAGGTGCTGGCAGGAAGAAGTCTTTGCTATCCCTGAGACTTCAACAACAGGAGGCAAGCTCTACATCAAGCCCTTGGAGATTTCTTCTTCAAGATGGAAGGCACACAAAGTCCAGTCTTTGCCCTCTTACTCTGGCAGAAGCAGCACTGCAGGAAAGCTCCACAAAGCACAGTCACAGGCAGGGCAGCACGTTCTCCTCAGCTATCAGCTCTTCTCCAGGCAGAGGTTCCTCTTGGTTCCAGAAGTGTTTCTAAAGCTTGTAAGTTTGGGTGCCCTTCTTATACCCATTTTAGTCTTTGAAGTCACCTTTCTTCAAAGGGGACTCACACCTTCTTGTGAAATCCTGCCTTGCCCAGGCAAGGCCTCAGACACACACCAGGGGGCTGGAGACAGCATTGTCAGAGGCAGGCACAGTCCTTTCAGATGAGAGTGACCACTCCACCCCTCCCTCCTAGCAGAGATGGCTAATCAGGAAATGCAGATCACACCCCAGCTCCCTTTGTGTCACTGTCTGGTGTGAGGTGAAAAACAACCCAACTGTCAAACTGACCCAGACAGGGAATCCACAAACCAGGCAGAGTCACAGAATGGTTTAAGCAAGAAAATGCTCACTTTCTAAAAGTGGCATTTCCAAACGCACAATCTTAAAATCAACTTTACTAAAAGATGTATTTTTAAATTGTGAGTTCAGGGATCCCAAACTCCACATGTCCATCTACTCTCTAGGGGAATCTACACTTTAATCATATTTAAAGGTAGCCCCCATATTATCCTATGAGAGAGAGACAGACCTTGCAACAGTGAAAACGAAATTGGCAGTATTTCACTGTCAGGACATATAAACCACATTACTATATGTCCTACCTTATCCATACACTGCACCCTGCCCTTGGGGCTACCTAGGGCCTACCTTAGGGGTGCCTTACATGTAAGGAAAGGGAAGGTTTAGGCCTGGCAAGTGGGTACACTTGCCAAGTCGAATTTACAGTGTAAAAATACACATACAGACACTGCAGGGGCAGGTCTGAGACATGATTACAGAGCTACTTATGTGGGTGGCACAACCAGTGCTGCAGGCCCACTAGTAGCATTTGATTTACAGGCCCTGGCACCTCTAGTGCACATTACTAGGGACTTACTAGTAATTCAAATATGCCAATCATGGATGAACCACTTACATACAATTTAAACAGGAGCACTTGCACTTTAGCACTGGTTAGCAGTGGTAAAGTGCCCAGAGTAACAAAAACAGCAAAATCAGAGTCCAGCACACATCAACAACCTGGGGAACAGAGGCAAAAAGTTAAGGGAGACCACGCCAAGGATGAAAAGTCTAACAATTAGTGAACAAAGGATGATAAGCTATATACTGACATTGCTTCAAATTTCTCTAATCCCTTTCTTGGATCCTTACCCAATTTGAATAAATACGTTATAATCTCTGGATCCAAGTTAGGAGGCATGGACACTGTTTCATCAATAACTGGCCTAAAACACTTTGACCTCATCACATTTCTTTCATCCTCTCCAAGCACTTACCTAATCTTGTTTTTATATAATCTGAAACAAGGTCAAACGGCCATCATTCTTTTCCTCTCAGGTGTATGATATCTTTTGGATATTATATTTTTTTTCCCCAAAAGGATCAACCACTATATCCCTAACCTTTCCTCTGACACTCATCTTATTCTCCTCATCCAGAACATCCTTATATTCTAAGTCTAATACATATTCATCTAGATCCTCATCTTCGTTACTTCTTTCTATCTCATCATCCTCTCTTGGATACTGATCTTTTTCAGCATCAAGCTGACCCTTTTTTGCACCTCATTGGGTACCTCTCCTTTGTGAGCTGCTTTGGGCTCCACTCCCTCTTGCTGTACTTTCCAAGAGATTCCTTTTTGAAAGGCACTTTCCACCTGGACCTCTATGACGGCTCTCCTCATCAGATACAAAAAAGTATTCCTCTTCATCATTACTCTTTTCCCTAAAACCTGTTTAACAGACTCTTGTATTGCCACTTGTAACTCTTAAGACACTAAGGGGGTCATTATGACCCCGGCGGTCGGTGGCAATATGGAGGAAAGTACTGCCAACAGGCTGACGGTACTTTCCTCCATATTATGACATTGGCGGTTTGGCTGAAGCCAAACCGCCAATGTACCACTCCGACCGCCATCTCCAGCCCGGCAGGCGTCACTTGACCGCCTGCGGAATTATGACCCCGCCTACCGCCGTGGTTTTCATGGCTTCCTTACCGCCACAAAAACCATGGTGGTAGGCACTATCAGTGCCAGGGAATCCATTCCCTGTCACTGATAGGGGTCTTCCCCAACCCCCTCCCCCTCTACAGGTTCCCCTGCACCCCTTCCATCTCCAGACCCCCCCTTCAAACATGCACCTCCCTTCACACATGCGCACACGCATGTACACACCCATTCCCACATTCATCCACGCATGCATACATCCATTCACACACACATCCATACACACTTACATACATACACGCAGACACTCATTCACACAACTCCACATACACGCACTCACCCCCCAAACATGCACACACATACAACACGCAACACACACCCGCACAAACACATGCACAGACATACACACACACACACCCACACACAACACCCTCCTCCCCTATCCGAGCACCCACTTACCTGTGTCCAGGGGGTCCTCCGGTAGGAGACGGGACAGGGGGTTGCTGCCAGCAGCAGCATCTGCCAGCAGGAACTCTGCCAGGCCATGGCCACAGCCGGATTTCCGCCATCCTTCTGGCGGAAATCCGGCTGTGGTCATATTATGGGGGTCAGCTGGTAGCCGCGGCAACAGTCTTTTGGCGGCCAGTGCTGAGGCGGTAGGCGTTTTTACCGCCATTTTTATAATGAGGGCCTATTTTTCTTATTAACTCTTTCTGATTTACATCTTCCTTGTTTAATTGTCATTTACAATGTTTTTATCATAATATTGCAAATTCTGTTTTTATTTCACCAACATTATCCGTCCGTAATGCTCCTGTCACCTCAAATACTGTTACTGCCACGAAGCACATCAAAGGTGATTAGTTGCCTGGGAAATGCCTGCACAGATCTATCAGCTTCAGCAAAAAATTGCCTGCTTTTAAAATCAAGGCCTACCACCTTCAAAAACAGCCAAAATGATAACCAATAGGGAAATGAAGCGTCATGCAAACATCATTACTCTCACTCCCTGCTATTGTTTTTCCTCATACTTAGATGACAGGCCGAACACGGCTAAGATTTCAAGCTGCCTCGGGCTCTAATGCACGTTTGCCTTCACGCGCTCGTAACAGACAGCGCGATAAACACAAGTAAGACTAAACAAACGTTTTTCCATCCGCTCAATTACTTCAATCATTCCAGGAATATTGCCCACACAAAGTCAATCCCTTAACTCACCATTGTAGCTATTACTAGATAAAAATACAGCAAATAACATACAGTGCACCTGATACTCATAAGCTGGGTATAATAGTTACTAACATTCTCATAAATACATTTCAAACAGTATCACATACACCAAATGTAATTAATCCGTCATATACTTATCTGCTCAGAAGCAGCAAGCAAAAGAGGAGGAAAATGGAGGTCACTCCTTTTATATGGGACTGAACATTATTTTTACCACTGTGATGTGGTTAAGGTTCTATTTGGGAGCTTTTAATGGTTTGTTGCTCTGAATGAGTAAATAAAAGATAATGCAGAATGCTAGCCTCCTGTTTTGACATAAAATCTGAGAACTATGGAATCCAATCTGCCTGTTGACAACAATAAAAACAGTATTGCAAAAGCCATAGTTTCCGATTAGCACTCTAAATAGAATGGATGGGACCGGGCGAGGAAATCAGAGAGCTCCCTTTGCAGGCTATGGTTACTGTGGCAGGCCCAGAAAGGAAGCATTCTGTGGCTGCAGCTCCCTGGTCCTCTCCTACGACTTGTGCTGGTGCGCAGCACCCTAACTCCCCCATTCAACACTCAGCCCCGTATGACGGCACTCCATCAACTGCTACTATGGATGCTCGAGTCAGAAGCTCTCTCTTCTATGCATGTCCCGAGGGAGAATGTCTCTAAAAATGTCTGCAAAATACGAGGAATATGTACCCCATGGAGCCCCAGATGCTCACTGTGGAAAGTGTGAGTTCAGAACATTGCTGAATTCATGCAGCGATCACTGGGAAATCAGTACAATCCTTGCACACCAGCAGCGTGTAGGGTTAGCTAATACTGTGTTTGCAAACTAATATAATTATGTGATGTTATAAAAGTGACTTCTCCGGGATGGAGGGTGGAAGGTCAGAGAAAGGTCTGGAAAACCCTGCACAAACAGACAGGTAAATATGGGTTATCTGAAAGTAATAGTGAAGCAGGCAAGGGTATCTAAACTATAATCTTTTAAGTAAGCATTGGAAGGGACAAAAGCCAGTTCCATATTAATGTCAATGACTGCTTAATCCAAATCAGTTCTAGCAGAGAACACATTCCGTTCAGTGAGTCTGCAACCAATCTATTAAAACACCAAAATACTCAGATTGATTAAAAAGTTAGTTGTGCTATGTCTCTCTGCTTTTGTCTCAAGTGATACCATTTCATGTTTGAAATGGAAGCCTTTCACACTATTATTGAGCTTGAGGGTCTAACCGAGTAATCTGGAACTGGAGGTTTTTGCATATTGACAGCTTGGTTGAACCCCCTGCCTCTGTGGAAAGCAAAGAAAGGATTTTATTTAAGTTACCTGGTCTCTCTCAGTTTCCTTGCGATATTGGTGATGAACTGGCATCCCACCAGCACTTACCAACACTGTCAGTGCACTGTCCTAGTGTAGGAGGCTGGACTGGCTTGTAGTGAGTACCAAGGGGTACTTGCACCTTGCACCAGGCCCAGTTATCCCTTATTAGTGTATAGGGTGTCTAGCAGTTTAGGCTGATAGATAATGGTAGCTTAGCAGAGCAGCTTAGGCTGAACTAGGAGACGTGTGAAGCTACTACAGTACCACTTAGTGTCATATGCACAATATCACAAGAAAACACAATACACAGTTATACTAAAAATAAAGGTACTTTATTTTTATGACAATATGCCAAAGTATCTTAGAGTGTACCCTCAGTGAGAGGATAGGAAAACGGTGCTCACCCGAAGTCGCACAAAGGAGTCCCACGTCGCCGGAGACCAACTTAGAACGTCGTGCAATGCAGGTTAGAGTGCCGTGGACCCAGGCTTGGCTTTGCACAAAGGATTTCCGCCGGAAGTGCACAGGGGCCGGAGTAGCTGCAAAAGTCGCGGTTCCCAGCAATGCAGCCCAGCGAGGTGAGGCAAGGACTTACCTCCACCAAACTTGGACTGAAGAGTCACTGGACTGTGGGGGTCACTTGGACAGAGTCGCTGGATTCGAGGGACCTCGCTCGTCGTGCTGAGAGGAGACCCAAGGGACCGGTAATGCAGCTTTTTGGTGCCTGCGGTTGCAGGGGGAAGATTCCGTCGACCCACGGGAGATTTCTTCGGAGCTTCTGGTGCAGAGAGGAGGTAGACTACCCCCACAGCATGCACAAGCAGGAAAACAGTCGAGAAGGCGGCAGGATCAGCGTTACAGAGTTGTAGTAGTCGTCTTTGCTACTATGTTGCAGTTTTGCAGGCTTCCAGCGCGGTCAGCAGTCGATTCCTTATCAGAAGGTGAAGAGAGAGATGCAGAGGAACTCGGCTGAGCTCATGCATTCGTTATCTAACGTTTCCCCAGAGACAGAGACCCTAAATAGCCAGAAAAGAGGGTTTGGCTACCTAGGAGAGAGGATAGGCTAGCAACGCCTGAAGGAGCCTATCACAAGGAGTCTCTGACATCACCTGGTGGCACTGGCCACTCAGAGCAGTCCAGTGTGCCAGCAGCACCTCTGTTTCCAAGATGGCAGAGGTCTGGAGCACACTGGAGGAGCTCTGGACACCTCCCAGGGGAGGTGCAGGTCAGGGGAGTGGTCACTCCCCTTTCCTTTGTCCAGTTTCGTGCCAGAGCAGGGGCTAAGGGGTCCCTGAACCGGTGTAGACTGGCTTATGCAGAATTGGGCACATCTGTGCCCAAGAAAGCATTTCCAGAGGCTGGGGAGGCTACTCCTCCCCTGCCTTCACACCATTTTCCAAAGGGAGAGGGTGTCACACCCTCTCTCAGAGGAAGTTCTTTGTTCTCCATCCTGGGCCAGGCCTGGCTGGACCCCAGGAAGGCAGATGCCTGTCTGAGGGGTTGGCAGCAGCAGCAGCTGCAGTGAAACCCCAGGAAGGGCAGTTTGGCAGTACCAGGGTCTGTGCTACAGACCACTGGGATCATGGGATTGTGCCAACTATGCCAGGATGGTATAGAGGGGGCAATTCCATGATCATAGACATGTTACATGGCCATATTCGGAGTTACCATTGTGAAGCTACATATAGGTAGTGACCTATATGTAGTGCACGCGTGTAATGGTGTCCCCGCACTCACAAAGTTCAGGGAATTGGCTCTGAACAATGTGGGGGCACCTTGGCTAGTGCCAGGGTGCCCTCACACTAAGTAACTTTGCACCTAACCTTTACCAGGTAAAGGTTAGACATATAGGTGACTTATAAGTTACTTAAGTGCAGTGTAAAATGGCTGTAAAATAACGTGGACGTTATTTCACTCAGGCTGCAGTGGCAGGCCTGTGTAAGAATTGTCAGAGCTCCCTATGGGTGGCAAAAGAAATGCTGCAGCCCATAGGGATCTCCTGGAACCCCAATACCCTGGGTACCTCAGTACCATATACTAGGGAATTATAAGGGTGTTCCAGTAAGCCAATGTAAATTGGTAAAATTGATCACTAGCCTGTTAGTGACAATTTGTAAGAAATGAGAGAGCATAACCACTGAGGTTCTGGTTAGCAGAGCCTCAGTGAGACAGTTAGGCACCACACAGGGAACACATACATATAGGCCACAAACTTATGAGCACTGGGGTCCTGACTAGCAGGGTCCCAGTGACACATAACAAACATACTGAAAACATAGGGTTTTCACTATGAGCACTGGGCCCTGGCTAGCAGGATCCCAGTGAGACAGTGAAAATACCCTGACATACACTCACAAACAGGCCAAAAGTGGGGGTAACAAGGCTAGAAAGAGGCTACTTTCTCACACCTAGTCTTCTTGTGACTGTTTTTCAGGATCTAAGAAATGACTGCACTACTGGAAGCAGGCCTGGACTTTGTCAAACAACAGGGCCTAAAAGTGTGTAGGGCAGGTTGTAGTTGATTTAGTATCACACAAAAGAAAGAGATAAAGGATTATATACTGACACACATCCTCTACAACTAACCAACAATCACAAAAATATACAGCAGCTTAATATATTGTTGACCTAACCAATAAGAATACTTTTCCAATGAGAACTCAATATCAAAAGATTTGGATGGAAAGGCTTATCCCACCTTTTCGTGGCATGCTTCTTAATTGGCCAGTCTGCCCCACTGTGTTAAGATAGTACCAACACAGTGGTCTCAACCTCTCAAAGAGGGAGAACAAAATAAATGTTCCTGGTCATACAACGGGTCCAGATGTGTTCCTAAAACTACCTATGCATAAAGCCAAAGAATTCCCTTTATTCTGTGGGTACACAGGCATAATTAAAATATAATATTGGATGTTAACATGAGAAAATGTCTCAAACATCCATCATAACCATCATTTGCCAACATATTTCAGCCACAAAACAGATCCCCCCTAAAAAAAGATGGGGTCCAGGGCCTTCTTCAGGGCAACAAAGGTACCCCTACAGTCCACCCTACGTTTGTGTCAGTGTATTCAGGTAAGAATAAGTCTTACCTCTACCCATCAACAAGTAGCGCTGATCTCCAAAGCCCATCAGAATAACCCTCTTATTGGTTAGATCAACAACATATAAAGCTGCTGTACCTTTTTGTGATTGTAGGTCTGTAACTGATGTCATGAGATGTCACGTGGAAATCTTCTTGTGCATCTCGACATTAACATTGCACTGGCATAGATACTCATCTTACATAATTCAGTCAGTTTAGGTATCAACAATTGTGCCAACTAAGTACTTCTATGGAGACATGATAGAGTTTTGTCCCAGCACCACAGAATACAGAAGGTTCACAACAGAAGAACTTGTGTCATTTCATCAAGTAAAGAATGTCATTTAAGATGTGCTGTAGTAGTGCTTGTACAAAAAAGTACAGTGTGCATTTTCCATCCAGATGGGTGCATTATTATTCATGAGCTGTGTGAATACTCCTCATCGTTTCTAAATTGCGGTCCAGCTATTTCTCTGTTGTGGAATCATGTGCACCACCATTCATTTCCAGGACAATGAATTACTACTTTTTCCATTTTTGCAGAAGAGGTCTTTTTTCTAGTTTTGGGTTATGATACTTGTTTATTTTTATATCACCAATACATTGGAAACAGTATTTCCTTCACCATCATTCTACAAAGAGCTGGAAAGACTAGTCTAAAGCATTTAAAGTGTATATAGGGTCAGTTTTCTAGGTGGATGTTGCAACATTGCTCCGGGACAGATTAGCAAAGTGAGTATATTTGAGCACATTTCAGTGTATGAACCACCAATTGGACAAGAGTATGATGACTCAAAGAAGAGGCAGTGCAGAATCTCAGATATTTTCATGTGCAATAGAGTATTGTGGTAAAGCGACACATTATTTTCAAGAGCAGCCTGTAGGACAGACTGTCAACTCCTGTGTGGTAGTGCTCATGGTATTAGCTGTTCCATTGACAACTTTACAGAGTAACTGATACTGGATCTGTTTTGAATTAGGTGTTTGGATAAAATGACTTAGCAAAGGATCTGCATGTGTTGTGATGGGAATGTCCCCTGCATGGTATACAACTCCCCTGTCTTGACTGCCCAACTGCAGGTGTATCTCATATCCTTACATTTATCTAAGTGTGAGACCAGTGAAATAGGCCAGTCCTTAACTATGCATCGTTCTGGACCTCTTCTGTAACATGGTGGGGCACACTAAGTGGGCCCTTATAATTAACAGAAGACTACTGTCCCATTTTTGGGTATAGTACAAAAAGCAGTGGTGGCATCATATCATGTTTTGAGATTGATATGGTGACCAGACAATTTTATCTGTGTCACTGGGAGTGCGGCCTACAGGCTCCTCTTATGCAAAGTTCTGCTTTTATGTGAATGCACAGAACCTTGTGCTGACATCCTTTGTGTATGAAGAGTGTGTGGGCATGTGTGGCGTAAGTGTAGCACATGTGCAATAGTAGAAATGTGTGTGAGTGATTCTGAGAACTGAAAGCAGTGGGGTCCATTGGATGCCTCTGGATTGGCAACACAAGATAGAGAGAGAAGACAGCTACCACAGACAGTGTATTCCCTGAATTTCTGTTGCTGGAGGGTGGAGATCAAGACACTTGAGTGAGGAATACCAAGACAGGGTTAACTTTAGATATTCAGTGACACCTTTTGTTAGCAAGGAGGCTGCTGATTAGTTACTCCTGAGCATATCCATTTAGTCAAGGGTGAGGTGTGAAGGGTGTAAATGCAGTTTCTGTTGTGCAATGTGATAAGGTTTCCATATTAGGCATACCCTTTTGCTAATCCCTGTTCACTGCTTCAGAGTGGCTGATGTCAGCCAGGTGCACAAACCTCACACTTCATTGTGTCCATTCTGTGAGTGCTCCAGTTTGGAGCCAGGTCAGTGCTATCTTCTGTAAGAAGCATCGCTCTACACAAAGACTTTGGGCCTCATTGTGACTTTGGCAGTCGGACCAGCCGACTGCCAAAGCCACAGGGAGGAGGCTGCCGTCATGCTGGCAGCCTCCTCCGAAGTTGTATTACAACATTTCTGCCTGTCAGCCCGGAGGAAACAGTGCCACGGCTTTGGCCTCGGCTCACTTAATAATATCCTAGTAATGCACACTGTCTGCATGTACAAATAGTGCACATTCCGAGGGTGCTGGCAGGGAGGCCCCTGCACTGCCATGCATGGACAGTGCAGGGCCCCCCCTGTGGACCCCAGCACTAGCTTTCTGCCAGCTTTTTCATGGCAGGGACACCACCATGAAAAGGCTGGCGGAAAGAGGACTTATGATCAGCATGCGGCGCTGAACTCAGCACAGCCATGGTTGACCATGACTCCGACCACTGCCACCCTGTCGGGATCCATGATCCTGGTGGTGGCGGCGGCCAGACTGCCAGGAGTGTGACAGTTCAACCGCCACCTTGGATTTGGCAGTCCTCGGACCCCCAAACTCTTAATTCGGCCCTTTGTCTGGAGAACACCTTATGAAGAACACTTAAAAGGTGAATCACACAGATCGGCTCTGGAGGTTGACACCTGTCTGGAAAATGTTATAGAAAAGCAATACCCATACCACCACACTTTGGTCTAAGTCCTTCATTACCGCTGAAGGGAGCGCTCTGCAGGGTATTCGAAAGACTGCTGTGTCTCCAGAAAGACGAGTGACAATTAGATTGGGTACAGATGAAGAAACAACTATATGTGATCGGGTTTTCAATGGTTCTGTTTTTTTTATTCAGCATTCTTATGTAATTATTGTTTTCGGCATTTTTCTCTTGTTGTTTCCTCATTGTTGTCATTGTCATGATGTGTGAGATTGTCTTGCATTGAAAATGGGGATGTGATGTGTCCTGTTTATCATTTCTCTCTCTTCTTGACTCCTGTGACACCAGTCTGTGTTGGAGTTGGGAAGATTTTGTGTAGATATTATTGAACTTGAGAGTTCGAAGAAAGTCATTTCTGACTGGAGAGTTCTGAAGCTTTAGGGCTCTTTTGTCTCCCTTCCAATATTGGTTGCTAATAAAGGTAGTTAGAGCTAATGTGTCCTTGCAAAAGGAAAACACCTTGAAGACCAGGAACACCAAAAGGATAAAATACCTCAGAACAAAAGCTGTTAAAGTGACATCTACCAAAAATGAAATGGTCACAATTCTGAACAGACACTAGTGAACACATTTTTATTTGTTGCCCTTAGTTAAAACGTTTCTGTAAGAGTCGAACATAAAAACCCATTAACTACATTACCAGAATATCTGTCTGCTGACGATTCTGCAATACCAGATTGTTGACTCAGCTGTATTCCTGAGGTTGATGAGATTTAGCTAAACTTTTAAAATTCCAGAAAAGGATGGGGCATAGCTGTAAGGAAATGCCTCTTTTTGTATGATCACCTCCAAGTTTTTTGACTTATGCTGCTGGTTTTTTGACTCTGAGAGCAGACTGAGACCTGACAATCAGACCTCAGTGCCAGTGCCCTGTCCCTTAATGGTGTATGTCAAATTGGCTTATACCAAATTGCCAAAAAGCAAACATACTTGTAAGCCCCTAGTATATGGTACCAAGTTACCTAAGTTAGAGGCTCACTCCATGAATTGCAGCACTGGTGGTACCACCCTGGATGTGACTCACTTAAAACCTACCTTCCATTCTGTCATTGCAAACTGTATGAGCAATTTTCAACTGCTAGCCCGGCCCTGTCACTGCCTACAGTGGCAAATTCAAGCCTCCCCTGGTAATATGTGTAAATCACTTCTATGGGAGGCCTACCAACTGGTAAAGTGCAGTACAACTTATTTCAGGGACATAACATGTATCTTACATGTTCTGACATTAAAAATGCAATTCTGTTGTTTTTACTGTGGAAAGACTTGGTCACCCCATTGGTGAGTACAGCATTACACGCGTAACCCGTCAGTTGTGCTAACTACTGCATGGTGCGACCAAAGTTGATACTCCAAGGTATCAAACAACTTGTGGCATTAGACCCAAATGGATTCTCCAGTCGAGCTGAATGTTACATGTTAAGTTGTGCAACTTTTAGAAAGTTGCTATTTTGTTGCCTTCAATCTTCAGTGCCCTTAATGGTTACACATGAAGCCTGGACCCGAAACAGCATTCTGCCTTCCTACGGAGACATGATAGCAACTCGCAGGAACGTAGACAATAGGTGCCTATACTGAAGAGACGTGAGACCTCCCTCCTGCAGAAGCCACACGAATGTGGTCCCAAAAGGTGAACTTCATACCTGAAGTGGCCTTTGAAGAGTAAATGGGGAACACTTAGGAGAGGGGAAGCCCCATTGTTTATGTAGACTAGCTACCACCTGTGAAGGAGAGAGAAAACCTGTTAGTAAACTGGCTTTTCAGAGGCATGTAGCCCCCTTGGTAGTCACCCTCTGGTTGGGCCAAGGGAGCGCCACATGCATAGAGAGAGAGAGGTCCTGCCATGTTTGAAGTCGGCATAATGGTGCTTTCTGAGATAGCCAGATGCCACAATTTGCAGGAAGTGGTCATCAGTAGGGAGAGAACCAGGTAGCTCATTGTCTACCATCCGCATTCTACCCTGAGGGCATTTTCTGGGCATAAAAGGGCACCGCAGGCACCGTGAATTCAGATCTCATCTGGGCTGCGAGAAGGTCTGAAAAAAGGACTGTACTTCTGCACAGAGGAACCATCAAAGAGAGGCTGCACCAGCATAGCCTGCACCTGCTGAAACTGATGGCTAACAAAAGAGAGGGACTGTGCCTGCTGTGTTCTGTTCATGGACAGATATGTATATATACATGTATAAATATATATATATATATATATATATATATTCCAAACAAATAGTGCTGCACTCCCCAAGGCTTTAATTTGACAAATCCCATTTATTCACAGAGCAGCATTACAAACACCACGACGTGTTTCAACTTTCCATCTTTGTCAAATGGTCTCAGTTTGTAGGCACACATTGTTCTCATTAACATGCCTTTTATCATCCTAGAGACATTCTAGGAATTATAGTACAAGTTGCCTCATTTCAGAGTCCTTACTCCGCTGTGGCTAATTAACCATACATCCACCTTGTGCTGATTTAACTACCATTCAAACTTGTGAGGGTAAACAACATAGTATTTGTTTTATTTGCTCAGTGCATTTAATCTCCTGCTTGCACTTTTAAAAGTGACACTCCCATGAAGTTGATTTTATCAGCAGAACATGGGTTAAAATATTTTAGTGAAGTTTCCACAACAGAAACACGATTCAGAATTAATCTGCCAAGTTCTTTTTAGTTCTGTGTTGTGTGACAATTTAGGATTCATTGCACTGCCCCTGACCCTTTCCTCTCTGAATAAGTATTCAGTTCAGGGCTGCATCAGTATTCGTGACCATGTATTTATAGGACATCTACTCACCAAAAATCTTTACAAGGATGTCCTGTTAGTTGCAGGATGGCACAAGGTGCATTTGAAGTTCAATATATGAATCCGTCTTTAAGTGTACTGTACAGATGCAGGAAATTTGTATTTCTTCGCCACCTGTGTTTATTCATGATGTTTTCATATCACAAAACCGGGTACTTCCACTGTATTTTAAACCAAAGCAAAATGGTCTAGAAAGTGGAGCACTCTGAGTGCCGGTGCCAACGTTATTGCTAAAGCCAATTTTAAATCACAATTCTTCAGAGACCAAACATGATATTTCTACCTGCTACCAAGCAAAGGTTATCACTTATTAAATGGGTAACCCAATGTTATCCTATGGGAGAGATAGGCCTTGCAGTATTTAAAAACTAATTTAAGAGTCTTTCAATACCAGGACATGTGAAATGTAAAAGCACATGTCTAACTTTTTAAATACATTGCAACCTTCCATATGGACTGTTTAGGGCCTACCCTAAGAGTGACATATAAACATTAAAAAGGAAGGTTTAGGCCTGGCAAAAGAAATACTTTGCCGGGTTAAATGGCAGTACAAATCTGCAAACAAGCTGCAATGGCAGGCCTGGGACATGTCTTAAAAGGGCTACTTAAGTGGGAGGCCACACGGCACTGTGCTGCAGGCCCATTGGTAGCAATTAATTTACAGGCCCTAAGTACAAGTAGCAGAACTTCACAAGGGACTTATGAGTAAACTAGATATGCCCTTTGGGTGTAAGCCAATTTTACCCTGATTAAAGGAAAGAGCATAACCACTAAACAGGTTTAGAAAACAGAAGGGGTCAAGGCAAAGAGTTTGGGGGTGGCCCTGCAGAGACAGAGTCCAACAATAGCTATAAGAAAAACTTCACTCCCCAAGAATTCCAGGAGGAAAATTATTCAATCAGTAGTAAAGAGAACCTACGGAGAGGAATTCGACCATCCATTCCTAACAAATGTTTTGCAATGCCCCATCCTCCCTTTGACGTATTTCCTCTTTGTCTTACAGTAAAATTACCCAGGAGCCCCTGTATCAAGATAGTGGGACACAGCTGCCACCAGGCAGGCCTGTCTTGCGCTTCTTGGCTACTCCACTACCTGACAGGGTGAAAACTGTTTTTTTTACCATTTGTTCTGCTAACTGTTCTGGTCCACTCCCACATAGCTAATCTCTGCTAAATAGTCTGAGGTTAACTTTCATTGGCCTTTCCTGGGGCCAGAGCAAGCCATTGTCCTCTGGGACCAGAGATGTTAGCTCTCCAAGCCAGAGATGCGTATGAGCAGTAGAATTGGTTTTAAGCCAGTTCTGCCCCAGGCAGCCTAAAGTAAATTTTTACAAAGTTACTTTTCTCTTAAGTTATCTAAAATCTGATTTCACCATTAAGTCAGATTTAAAGAACTAAGGATGAAATAACGTTAGAGCATTTTCTACCTCTTTCCTTAGCTGAGGTATAAAATAAAGATTTTTTTTAATCGTACCTATGCCTGTTAATAAACTGTGTAGTCGGGCCTACATAGTAAAATAACTTTTAGGTTTTCTTTCTCTATGAGGGCAAGCTGTCCTTAATATTTTGTGTGCTTTATTGCTATATAGGGTCAAGACTGATTTGCCTATGGCTGGGTCCAAATTGGAGTGGCGTGGCAGGCACAAAAACTGACAGATTAAACCCAGATCTATGACTGGGGGTGAATGTTTGATTTGTTCTGCATTCCGTCCATCATCTGTTATTTTTTATTTGTTGCCCCAAGTGGGAAGGGTATGCCCAGACGTGGGTCCTGTGCTTGCTATGCAACCAGATTCAAGCTAGCCTGGCTGATGAAGGGTGATACCCTAAAACCGGTCCCCTAATTCATGTTTCTGGTTCAGGGAGGACCTGGCCTGGCATTTCGGGCTGGACTGTTCCCATGGGGAACAGGGTCATGACTGATTTGCATATGACTGGGTCCAACCTGGAATGGCATGGCAGGCAAAAAAAACTGATGCATTAAATCCAGATCTGTGACTGGGGGTCAATGTTTGATTTGTTCTACATTCCGTCCATCATCTGTTGTTACTGCTATGTATTAGCATCAACTCTGTGGGCGTACCAGACAATTTTTAGGAATGATTTAAGAATATATAAAAGTAGGAGTTCCTGCATGGCAAAGGCATTTTACCCTACCATGTGTTGCAGCACTGCATTTAACATGCAGCCTAGCCAGAGCGCAATGGTACTCCTTGCAGAAATATATTTTGTTATTTATTTGGGTATATAACACTGAAGCCACATATGACATTAAACTTTCCATGCCATAGGTGCATTAAAGACATAATTTACAATGGACGGCTAGGGAAATTAAATGGCCCAAATAGTGAGCTCCATGTACAACACATGATTTAGAGGGGAAGAACAGACACTTTAGTAATGTTTAGCAGTGGTGCATAGAGCCCTAAATCCAGCAAACACAGGGGAACAGGCAAGAAAACTGGGCTGGCTATGTAGAAAAGGCTGATTTACTACAAAGATTTTACATACAATTTCTTGTTCTTTTATTCTCTTTGGTAATGTTTATTTGTTACAGTGATGAATATGTTTCACAGCTTAAAGAGTATCACCCCCTTTATAAACCCAGCAATAAAGCAGCTATGCAGTGCATTTTAATTAAATTACGTCCCAGGTGGCTTTCTTTCGCCATGTATTTATGTAACTCAGTGCCAGTTTGCCTGCAAAATAGAAAAGGTGTTTTTCCTTTTTGATGCCTCAAGAGATAACATCTTTTTTGTACAACAAGAGCACTTTAAAGAATAATTACCCAATTGAATGTATTGGTTTCTTTTCCTTGTTATTGCTTGATCTTCTAACAGAGCATAACCTTGTCTTGGAGCAACCCATGTTACATGAACACATATTATTATATCTGTACAGGTTAAACTTTTACTTATTTAAAGTGCATTTGTTAAATAACTTGATATTTCCATCATGTGTCCTCTTTAGTAAGGTGTGGAAAAGACAGTGATTTAATGACTACAAAACTGTTATCTACAATGACTATTTAAGACATGCAGCTCATTCAGGCCCATATTTATAGTTTTTGACGCAAACCAGCGCCGGCACTGGTTTGCGTAAAAAAATGTACTGCCGGCTAACGCCATTCCTACGTGCCATGCCGGCGCCTTTTTAAGGATTGACGTTAGCCGGCGCTGCGGGCTGGTCAGAGTAAAAAAAAAATACTCAAACCAGGCAGCGCCGGCATAGGGGAAAATGGGGGTTGTGCGTCAAAAAATGGTGCAAGTCAGGTTTGAGTAAAAAATCATGGCTTAAACCGGACTTGCGCCATTTTTTGACGCACAACCCCCATTAAAATGACTCCTGTTTAGCAAAGACAGGAGTAATGCCCCTTTGCACAATGGCCATGTCCAGGGAACTTCTGTCCCCTGGGCATGGCCATTGGGCACAGTGGCATGTAGGGGGGCCCAAAATAGGCCCCCATGTCACTTAAAAAAATAAAAAAATAATACTTACCTTAACTTACCTATACATACCTGGGATGGGTCCCCCCATCCATGGGTGTCCTCCTGGTGTGGGCGAGGGTGGCAGGGGGTGTCCCTAGGGGCAGGGAAGGGCACCTCAGGACTGATTCCATGGTCCGAGACCATGGAAGTGAGCCCACAGGTCCCTTAACGCCTGCCCTCGCCCAGGTGTTAAAAAACAACGCACATCAGGCTGTGTGCCGTTTTTTGAGGCCCGCCTCCGCCCGTGCATCAAAATGACACATGAGTATAAATAAGGCACACAGTCCTTGAAGTCATTTTTTGGACGGGAACACCTACCTTGCATGCCATTAACGCAAGGCGGTTTCCCGCATCCAAAAAATGACAGACACAGAGGTTTTTTGACGTCCGAGGGATTGGGCGTCATAGTTTAAATATGGGGCAGGGTTTGCGCCAAATGTGCCTCAAAACTTTTGACGCACATTCGGCGCATTAATGTGCTTAAACAATGTTTTTTCAATTGAGAGGCATGAACAGCAATAATTACAAAAGCTATTTAAAACAAATTTATTTTGTTGAAAATCTTTTTTATTCAGAAATTAAACAAATGACCACAGGACTCGAAAAGAGAGGAAGTTAATTTAATTGAATACTGATAAGAGCACCTTGAAAATGACGCCATTTCTTTTACTTTTAAAAGTGAATTAATTTGTATTTTCAGAACACATTTGTAATACTTGTAAAGCCGAGTGTTTGAATACTGAAATACATATTTAAATGCCCTTCGTGTGTTAATCCAGGAAACCTACAAATAAAGTGCAAAGTAGACTGTCAACACAGGAAACTATTAATCAGAATATAGAAAAAAACATTTTAGTGGTGTCCATATAATATCTGAAACACTTAAAAGGTCCATATAATATCTGAAACACTTAAAAGGTCCATGTAATATTACACTGAGCCATCTGCTAAACCTGATAATCAGAATATTGATATACCATTGATCGATAATTTTGTTTTGGATTTGATCAATACGTTCTTCTCAAATTACTAAGACCGAAACTGATTTAAATATTCTAATGTGCTAAAATATAGTTCTGTTCTTATCATCAGAACAATTGGGGAATGCGATTTGTCACAGATTTGTTTAAAGGAGTTTTTCTCTTTACACAACTGAAGTTTTGATCTATTGATCTGATGTGTCTTATTGTCCACAGAGTAACAATCTTTTTAATGTTCTCTATTTTGTTTTCCTTTTCCAAATAGTGCTTTCCAGGAAAATATTCTTGTGAGGAAATAGGGTGTATTATATGGTGTGGTTGTGTGATCTCCCTATGTAATACACTTACCAACCCCTTTAGGGCCAGTAGGTTTTGTTTGTCGAACCTTTAGCTCAACCCTGTGTAGCTATGGCTCTGAACAGCAAAGCTTACACAAAGGAACAAGTGTAATGCATGTAAACACCACAAAAAAAACTGAAGAGGAAATTCACGATACACTTAACCCCTTTGCTGCCAACTCCCACACCCCAACACCCCACCCCTTCTAGTGTTGAGCCTCTTATGGCTCTTTGGAGTAGTTTGCGAGCAGGACTCCATAGCTTTGTGTCCATATAATGTATCCATGCCAAATTTGTGTCCTTTTTTTTTTACATCCTAAATGTTCTAAAGGTACTCACGGTATGTGGATTGCCCTGCAGGGGACCAAAATATAGGTCTCCTTCCAGTTATTGTTTTTTTTGGGACCAATTTTATTAATTTCATGCACAGATATATGCATCATTCAATCAACATTCTTAGGTGTATACATATATATCTCATGTGCTTAACAAATCATTGTACCTTTTCATGTCATGCAAGACAGGAGTTGCTGGTTCAGTGACCTTAACCTAATTGATTAACAAAGGAAGCATTGACTTAGCATTGTTCTAATTAGTTACAGACAAGCACTTTAGCATTGTTCTAACAGGTTTTGTGTGATATTGGTCCACAACATTACAAAGACTCTCCTAGGGACCAGCAATGGGAGGTTATGAAAGAAGTACGGCAAGCGCAGGAGTATAACCATTTTGGACAGCGCAGTTCTACCTTGAACTGTAAGAGGGAGCGTGCTCCAGAAAGCCATCTGAGAGTGTAAAGTGGTGATGACCCTCATAACATTACCATCTAGCAAGTCTGACACGGAATGGTAAATGTGCATGCCTAGATAGTGGAAGGAAGTAGTCTGCTATTGGACCTCTTGCAAGTCTGCCAGCAGCCTCTGTGAAGGACATTGCAAATGAAGGGGATACAGACAGGATTTAGACCAATTTACTCCTAGTCCTGATGCTGCTTTTATATTGGTTAGGACCTCAGTGATAGTATTTATGCCCTTCCTGATATCACAAATGTAAATCTGCACATCATCTGCATACAAGGAGGCAGTATGCAGGGTACCTTCAAGGGGAATTTCCCACTCTATGCCCTGCTGCTGCAGTTTCTGAGCCAGTGGCTCCATGGCTATGGCAAAAAGCAGGGGGGATAATGGGCAACCCTGCCACATGCCACTCCTCACTGGCAAAGAAGGAGAAATGCTCCGATCCACCCTCACTCGAGCGATGGGATCCACATACAGGAGACAGATAAGGCTTTGTAGGTGGCCAGTGATGCCAAAGGCTGTGAGAGTTGAAAACACGTATTCCCAGTCTAGCATATCAAAAGCATTTTCAAGATCTATAATCAGGCATGCAGCGTATGGCCATTGAGCTGGCACCTATTCCTTAACTCTATGCAGCCTAAGGATATTAAGTGGCGTGGATCTACCCGGCACAAAACCATTCTAGTCTATGTGTGTTGGAAAGTGGATTACTGGTAAGGGCATGTAAGTACCTACACTTAGCAATAGGCCACCAACCCCCACTAGGTTCATTTAGGTCTCAATAAATTAACCCGAGCTCAACACTTGGTAGCTTGGCAACAAGCGACAAGGCTTAACTTAGGAGACAAAGTGTAAAGCATTCAAGTATCACAAAACAGTAATTAAATAAAACACAGGAAACAGTTTAAAAATCCAAAACCAATTTATGAAAATAGGAACTATTTTTAGCTTCAAAATGACAACAAAACAAATACAATTGGATAAAGGGCCCCAGAGATATGCATTTTTAAAGAATTAGGCCCTCATTACAACATTGGTGGTAAATGCCGCTTACCGGCGTGCAGAAGACTGCCAACACACCGCTGCGGCGGCGGAATTCCGCTACAGCTATCACGACCCACAGCTCGGAATCCGCCATAATACAGACACCCACACAAGTCCGCCACACCAAAGGTCAGTGATAAACTGGCGAAAACAAAACCTCCACCGTCACGCCAACAGGAATACGCCCACACTATCACGACCCACGAATCCACGCCGCGATCTTTCACCGCGGTATTCCATTGGCGGTACACACCGCTGCGCTCAAAATACACACACATTTACAAAGCACAACCACATTGGACAATTCGAAATACACACACCTGATACACATACACTCATCACTCTCACACACCCAATCCAATATAAAACACACACCCACATCACCCACAAACCCTTACTACCAAAAATTCCGAAAGAAGGCCAGAGAGAGACACCACCAGAAACAATACGAGCATCCACAGACACCCAACATCATCACTCACACAACATCATGCACCTCAAACAACACACAACAACACATCCCCTCACACATCACAACACACACCACCTCACACATCACCCACACCACATCATGGCACCACAACGACACCCCAGGTTCTCTGAGGAGGAGCTCAGGGTCATGGTGGAGGAAATCGTCCGGGTAGAGCCACAGCTATTCGCATCACAGGTGCTGCACACCTCCATTGCTAGGAAGATGGAGCTATGGCGCAGAATCATCGACAGGGTCAACGCAGTAGGACAGCATCCAAAACTAGGGATGACATCAGGAAGAGGTGGAATGACCTACGGGGGAAGGTGCGTTCCGTGGTCTCAAGACACCAGATTGCAGTACAGAGGACTAGCGGTGGACCCCCACCTCCTCCCCCACAACTAACAACATGGGAGGAGCAAGTCTTGGCAATACTGCATCCTGAGGGCCTCGCAGGAGAAGCAGGAGGAATGGACTCTTGTAAGTCAACTCTTAACTATAATATCCCCCACCCTACCTGCATGCCATCACAAACCCCCACCCTCACCCTCACCCCCATCACTCCAACACCTCACATATGTCCCACTATCACAACCCACCCATCCCAACACCAAGCCGTGCATGCAGCACCAAAGCAGGGACACCCATCACCAAGCATGTCTACTACAGATACCCACACAGACCCCAAACCAAATGTCACACAAGGACCTTGACAAGAATGCAAGCACTGGAGTACAGGGTCACTCACCCATTGCACACGATGGCACACACAGATGCAATAATCATGCCTTTACACCCCTGCAGGACCCCTACCCGTCACCGGACAGGAGGTTCCAGACATATCTAGTCCCCCTCACAGAAGAGGCCCACAATGATGACAGCATCTCTGCACAACTGGATCAAGATGACCAGCACGGCCCATCTGGGACCTCGGGACAGTTGGTTCCCCTGACACTGGCACAAGTCACCACAGAGTCTCCCCGCTCAAGAAACACCAGCACAGCACCCACTCAGCGGGCCCATCCCTCTGTCCCCAGGACACGTCAAGCAGCAGTGTGTCCACCACTACAAGGAACCCAGGCAAACCCACCACCCCAAGAAAATCAGGGACCTGGGGGCAGTGGCAGTGGGCACACGGTCAGGGGACAGAGGAACAGGAAAACAGGGGAACTGGGAGGACAGCTGTGCGACAGGGGGAGGACAGGCCCAGGGAACCCACTGTCCATGAGGCCCTCTCCAACATCATGGGAGCGTACTATAATTCCCAGGAGACGATGGCAACGGTACTGGCCAATTTTCGGGAGACCCAGCGGCTGCAGGAGGAACAGTATCTGGGGATCAGGGAGGAACTGAAGTCCATTAACACCACCCTGGTCTCCATTGTAGGGTTGCTGAAGGACCTTGTCAACACCAGGAGGGACACTGTGGCACAAGGGGCCCCTGACACTAGCCTGGATGAGGAACAGCCCTCCACCTCTGCCGGCGCTAGTGGACAGGAGGCACCGGCACAGGAACACTACACCAGCACCCCACCCCCTGCAGATGGAGAGCCACCCCGCAAACGGTCCCTGAGATCCAGGAACAAGACAGAGAACATTGCCAAGACCCCTGCCAGGAAATGAGACCCCCCTGAATGTCACCCTTCTGTCCCACTTTGTCACCCTGTCCATCCATCAACATCCCTTGCTCCACTTCCTGTGCCCCTTTAGACAATGCACCTGTGAAACAAATAGACTGGACTCTGCCATGGACATTCCTCCACCATCACCCCTGCCCATTTTACACCCCCCTCCACTTATTTGCACAGAAATAAACACACATCAATCACAAAACAATCTGGAGTCAGTCTGTGCTTTCACTAATGTGTAATTACAATAGCTATGGAATATAGCAATGTCAATTTAATTGTCCACATACCGATGAAACACAGCTGTAGGTCTGGAGGAAATATAGCAGAGGGCACAAAGTGGGACCCACATCTGTTAAATGGAAAATCAAAGTGACAAGTCAGGGTCCATACACTGGGTGACAGACTTATGATAGCTCAAACAATAGTATGAGATGTGTGAGGCAGTGACATCTTCTTACCTGTGTCTCACTGGAAGTATTGCTGGATAACGTTGTTTCTGTTGTCGATATCCTCTTCTTCTGCCTCCTCTTCTTCACTGTCCACAGGCTCCACAGCTGCCACAAGACCTCCTGCTGGACCATCCTCCTGCAAGAAAAGGCACCTGTTGTTGCAAAGCCAGCTTGTGCAGCATACAGCAGGCCACGATGATCTGGCACACCTTCTTTGGTGAGTAGTAGAGAGAACCACCTGTCATATGGAGGCACCGGAACCTGGCCTTCAGTGGGCCAAAGGTCCTTTCGATCACCCTCCTAGTTCGCCCATGTGCCTCATTGTAGTGTTCCTCTGCCCTTGTCCTGGGATTTCTCACTGGGCTCAGTAGCCATGACAGGTTGGGGTACCCAGAGTCACCTGCAAATTTCAAGGAACAACTGTTAGACACACATTAACTCGTAGGGACAACCCCACACCCAGACGCCTATTCACACTGTATAGAGTCCTTGTCCTCACCTATTAGCCACACACGGTGCCTCTGGAGTTGCCCCATCACATAGGGGATGCTGCTTTTCCTCAGAATGTAAGCGCCATGCACTGAGCTAGGAAATTTGGAATTCACATGGGAGATGTACTGGTCAGCCAAACACACCATCTGCACATTCATCGAAATATAGCTTTTCCGGTTTCTGTACACCTGTTCATTCCTGCGTGAGGTTACAAGGTCACATGTGTTCCATCAATGGCACCTATGATGTTGGGGATATGTCGCAGGGCATAGAAGTCACCTTTCACTGTAGGCAAATCCTCCACCTGAGGGAAAACGATGTAGCTGCGCATGTGTTTCAGCAGGGCAGACAACAGTTAGAGAACATTGGCTGGGACATCCCTGATGCAATGGCCACTGTTGTTTGAAAAGACCCACTTGCCAGGAAATGGAGTACTGGCAGGACCTGCATTAGAGGGGGTATCCCTGTGGGATGGCGGATAGCTGACATCAGGTCTGGCTCCTACTGGGCACACAGTTCATGGATTGTTGCACGATCAAGTCTGTAGGTGACTATTATGTGTCTCTTTTCCATTGTCGACGGGTCCACCAGCGGTCTGTACACCGGAGGATGCCGCCATCTCATCACCTGCCCCAGCGGACGTGCCCTATGGAGGAGAACAGCGAGCAGAGAGTCAGCCTACACTGAGGTATCACAAAATGTCATTTTCACACATTTATTAATCCGCAATGTGCCTGTTACTGTATGTATGCAAGGCCTAGATAGGTGTGACGCAGTTATTATTAATGCCATGTGGCCCCCTGAAATGGCGGCTGCCTGACCTGTAAGGTGGGACAATGGGATATGAAGTAATTGCGCTGGCGTTCTACACCGTCGCGGTAGGCGGTCGAAGACCGCAGCGCAATCCTGCATTGGTTAAGATTGGACCCTATGGGTCCCAGGAGCCAATGAAGCTGTACGCTGGCGGTGACGGTACGCACCGCCGCGGACGTGACCGCCATTTTCTGTCTGTTCACTCACTTGATACCTGACCTTCAACAGGAGAGGACCTACACTGCAAGTGCTGCTGTGACATCAGTCTGGAAGCGACAATGGCTCATGTGTCTGGGGAAAGGGCCCCTGCCTTCACTTCGGAGGAGTTGGAGAAATTAGTGGATGGGGTCCTCCCCCAGTACACACAACTGTACGGTCCTCCAGACAAACAGGTGAGTACACTGTGACCATGCTGCATGGGCAATGCCTGTTTGGAGTGGTGTGGATGGAAGATACATGGGGGGGGGACTAAGGCCTGCATGAGTGGACGGTGTGTGTATGTGCGTCAGGGCAAGGGTGGGAACGTGGGCCAATGAGTATGATGGTCCAGATGGGTAAAGATCTTCCTTTTCCCCTGTACTATTCCTCTAGGTCAGCGCCCACCAGAAGAAGTATATTTGGCATGCCATCGCCAATGACGTCTGGACCCTGGGGGTCCACCACAGACAGAGCACCCACTGCCCGAAAAGATGGGAGGACATTCGCCACTGGAGCAAGAAGATGGCAGAGGTCCAGCTGGGGATGGCCTCCCAACGTGGGAGGGGTGCCCGTCGCACCATGACCTCCCTGATGTTCCGGATCCTTGCGGTGGTGTATCCGGAGTTGGATGGGCGCTTGAGGGCATCAGAGCAGCCACAAGGGGGTGAGTACAGTCACATTCATCTGACTCTGCACACATTACGAAGTGTCTGGGTGGGGGAGGTGGTCAGTGGGTTCCCCTAGGCCAGGGCAAGCTTGGTAGACAAGGTCTCTTGAGAGGCAGGTTCAGTGGAACCCCAACCCCACTAGTGGTTAGAGCAATCTACACCTAGTCAGGCTCCTGTGACTTCCATGTGTGCAGCAATCGGGCTTAGGCCTTGTACACCATGGCCATGTGAATAATCTAGGAACAATAAGTGCATGGCCTAGTGCAGAGGGCTGCTGTGTCTGTAATGTCCACCAACGGGAGTGGTGTTGCATGCACTGAACATGTCTTTCTTCTGTCTTCCCCCCACCCTTTTTGTGGACTCCCTGTTCTTGTGTGCAATAGCATCATCAGGCGGAGGAGCAGTGGCACCAGAGCAGGAGGGAGCTGCATCCCTCTTGGCCCTGGAGGGCGAAACAACAGAGTCAGAAGCCACCAGTGGGACGGAGGGCGAGGGGAGCTCCATGGCGGGGACACGAGGTGACAGCAGTTACAGCGACTCCTCCTCTGATGGGAGCTCCCTTGCGGTGGCGGGCCCCTCTGTGCCCCCCGCATCAGCAGGTACAGCTGCCGCCCCCCCTACCAGCACTGCCCTCCCAGCAGCCCCTCAGCGTGTGTCTCGTGCCCGCTCACCCAGGAGGGTGGGCATCTCCTTCACCCCAGGCACCTCAGGCCCTGCCCCAGTCAGCCCTGCTGCCCTCAGTGAGGAGGCTTTTAACCTCCTGAGATCCCTCACTGTTGGGCAGTCTACCATTCTGAATGCCATCCAGGGTGTTGAGAGGCATTTGCAACAAACAAATGCATACCTGGAGGGCATTCATTCTGGCCAGGCGGCCCAACTGAGAGCATTTCAGGCTCAGGCCTCAGCATTGATGGCAGCCATTGTCCCTGTGTCCCTCCTCCAACTTCCTCCACCCAGACCCAATCCCCTGTATCTCAGTCTATCCCAAGCACACCATCAGACCAGCATGCACAGACCTCAACACACAAAAGTGGCTCAGGCAAACATAAGCACCACACATCCCACAGGCACTCACACAAGCATCATACCCATGCAGACATACCAACATCCACTGCCTCCACTGTGTCCCCCTCCTCCACGTCTCCCTCCTCCCTCCCTGTCTCGTCTCCACTCACACCTGCATGCACTACATCTTCAGCCACTACCTCCATCACCAGCACGCCCATCACCACACACCGCTCACGTGCACTCACCACCCCCACTACCATTCACACATCCCCTGTGTCCTCTCCCAGTGTGTCAGTGAGCCCTCATCCCAAAGTACACAAACGCAGGCACACACCCACCCAACAGCCATCCACCTCACAACAGCCTCCAGCCCATGCACCTTCACCCAAATTCAGCAGACGTACACCTCCTACAACCACTACCTCTTCCTCCACTCCCAAACCCCCTCCATCTACCCATCCCAGTGTGTCTAAAAACCTTTTCCTGGCTAATATTGACCTCTTCCCTACACTTACCCCCCGTCTGTCCCCTAGGGCCAGGCTTTCCAGGTCCCAACCCAGCACCTCAGCCACCACATCCCCAGGCACAGTGGTGCCATCGACTGCGGGCTATTGGAGTGCGCCAACCATCAGGGCTGCCAGTGTGCCACGGAGCGAGGGCAAGGACATTCCACCACCTGCCAAGCTAAAAAAGTTGCCCACATCCCAGAGGGAGAAGCAGAAAACACCTGCCACCAAGGGTTCAGGGAAAACGAAAGGGGATAGTGGCAAGTTAGCTGTGCCATCATCAGAGGTGGGGAAGGGCCAGAAACTGAAGGGCAGGTCAGGAGAGGGCATGGTGGCACCGACTGAGGGACCAGTGTCACACCTTCTTTCCACGTCGACGCCAACCTGTACGGCGGAGAAGACCGTCACCTGCACCGCCACCTGCACCGCCGCCAGCACCACTGCCACAGAGCCTGCCGCCAGCACCGCTGCCACAGAGCCCGCAACCAGTACTGCCGCCACAGAACCCGCAACCAGCACCTCCGCCACAGAGCCCGCAACCAGCACCGCCGCCACAGAGCCCGCAACCAGCGCCACTGCCACAGAGCCCGCAACCAGCACCGCTGCCACAGAGCCCGCCACCAGCACCACCGCCACAGAGCCCGCTGCAAGCACCGCTGCCACAGAGCCCGCAACCAGCACCACAGCCACAGAGCCGCAACCAGCACTGCTGCCACAGAGCCCGCCGCCAGCACCGCTGCCACAGAGCCCGCCACCAGCACCGCCGCCACAGAGCCCGACGCAAGCACCGCCGCAAGCACCACCAGCGGCCCACAACATCCTGAGCCAGTGGCACCACCGCATACATGCCTGCTATCCCCAGTGGTCAGTCGTCTGAGGCTGGTGGTGAGCTCCAGGAGCCTGCGCAGCTTCCATGAAGCATCTCTTTCAGTGGAGAAAGGCATCCACTACCTCAGTCCTTGGCAGAATAAGGCACTCTCAGCACAAAGCCCTCTCCAGAACCAGTGGAGTATCACATCCACTACCTCAGTACTTGGCAGGATGAAGCACTCTGGGCAAAAAGCCCCCTCCAGAACCAGTGGAGTATCACATCCACTACCTCAGTCCTTGGCAGGATGAAGCACTCTGGGCACAAAGCCCTGTCCAGAACCAGTGGAGACAGTTATCCACTTGACAGACTGTGGCTTTGCACTCCCCAGGATAAAGCAGTGGGCAAACCACCCACTGAAAAGACTTGTGAGACTGTGGCTTTGCACTCCCTAGGATAAGGCAGTGGGCAAACCACCCACTGAAAAGACTTGTGAGACTGTGGCTTTCCACTCCCCAGGATAAAGCAGTGGGCAACCCACCCACTGAAAAGACTTGTGAGACTGTGGCTTTGCACCCCCCAGGATAAAGCAGTGGGCAAACAATCCACTGAAAAGACTTGTGAGACTGTGGCTTTGCACTCCCCAGGATAAAGCAGTGGGCAAACCACCCACTGAAAAGACTTGTGAGACTGTGGCTTTGCACTCCCCAGAATACATCAATGGGCATGGAGCCCCCTCATGGAGCAGTGGCGTCGTGCATTCATCAGGCTGAGGTGCCCCCCCCCCGAGGTGCCTGTTTCATTTCGGTCTGATGCCCCTGCAGTGTTCTCTCCGTTTCCAGTCGGGTATCTAGTGTGGGCCTCGCCCATGCATTTTGGGCCCAGTGGTCCACAGAAAATGATTGGTGCACTATCCGGACTTGTGTAGTTGGTGAACATAATTGTATATACTGGATTTGGAGTTTTGACTACTGGATTTTTATTGATTACAATCCTTCAAATCATTTCCTTTTGTCCTTGCGTTAATCAAGAGGAGGTGGGGGGTGTAAATGTAATGTTGCAGCATGTATTTGTGTGTATGGTGTTGTGGGTGAGGGTGGGGATGTTGCGCGTTACGTGTGTGTGTCACTCTCTTTTCCATCCCCCCTCCCCTGTGTTGTACGTTCAGTACTCACTGTGGTCGTCACCACCGTTGTTGGAGCTCCTGATGGAGGAGCAGGAAGACCATCGCCGGAAGGATCTGCAGTTCTGGCTCCATGGCGTCCTGGTTCCTCGTGGGGTGTGGAGAGGTGAGTGATTTTCTCTTCTGTGTAGTATTTCTGCCGTGTTTTATTCGCGTTGGTTCTGCCCCGGAAAAAGTGGTGGATTGCCTAGTTGTGATAGGGTGGGCGGTACATTGTCTTCCGCCTGTCTGTTGGCGGTTACCGCAGCACTGTTTGTTTGTACCGCCGTGGCGGTCGGAGTGTTAAAGTGGCTGTCTATGTTGGCGGTTTCCGCCGTGGTCGTGATTCCAAATGTTTTTCCGACGGCCTGTTGGCGGTATTACCGCCGCTTTAACACCGACCGCCATGGGTTGTAATGAGGGCCTTAGTGTTTTTCAGAGATTTTCTTCAGCGGGACGAACTTGCAAGTCAGGCTGGGTCACGGTTGAGGCAAGCCTGCTAGAGTTGCCGCGGTGGGTCGGTCTCTTTATGGAGCATTTTCCAGAAAGTTCTCTAAACTTCTCCAAACTTCTCAATCTTCTTCCAGAAGGTCTTTTAAGGTCTTTTAGGAGTCCACAGCTCACCCCAAAGTTCCAGAAGCTCTGAGTTGCTCCTTGAGGGTGCAAACTACAACTCCCAGAATGCACATGGCTCAAACTCCAAATTGGCCACTGGGCAGTGGTCAGCTGGTCAATTTCTTCAGGATTTGATCCAGGGGACTCTTGTTAGCAATTTTCCACCTGTAGCAAACAGGGAGTCCCTCCTTAAACGAGTTGAAGCCAGGCAAAATCCTTCTTGTGGTGAAGCCCAAGTGTTCAGCTAGGGCAGCCCTTCAGAGTGCAGAGTCCAGGTGCAGGTCAGCGGTCCAGCAGGGAAGTCCTTCTTCTTCTGATGTTCTTCCTTGTAGGGATCTGTGGTGTGGGTGCAGCTCTGCCATATTTATCCTTGCTCCTGGGTGAAAAACAGGGGGGTCCTGGTTCTCCAATCAGATGCAGGGTTCTTCCCCCTGTGATGACCACTTCCTGGGAAGTGTGGCAAAAATCAATCCCAGGAAGCAACATTCTTCAAAAATCCATCATGGCTGAAACTGATTTTTGGAGGTTACATCTGGCTGAGCCCACCCACGCGTGTGGCTACAAATCTGAAACACACCCCACTCCTGTCCTCTCCTAATCTAATCAAGAGGGCACCTAATTGTCAGGGGTTGCAGGATGTGAGGGAGGTGGTGTGTTACTCCAAATGTCCTTCCCTGCTTTGAAGACCAGTTTGGCAGCCCTCCACCCTTACTGCTTCTCCATCTGCTGAGTTAGGTCTCCTCCCCCAGGCACATCCTTAGTGATCAGCCCAGGCCACTTCACACCTCATCAAGGCAGCCTGGCCAGGCTGCCAGAGGCTGGCCAATCAGAGAAGGGCACTACAGAGCTGAAGTTGGCAACTTTTTAAGTAGAGATTAAAACTCTTTACCTGGACTAGTTATATTAAACCCAACAATTGTAAGTTGTGAGATCTATTATAACAATTAATTTGATACCAAACTTGAGGTATCTGACACTTAGAGGGGCTTTGTTTATTAAAATAAAGGCCCTCCATTTTAGCCTATGGAGTCCATTCACTACAGTGAGGGAAAAACTAATTTGGCTATTTTACCTCACCAGGGCTTATAAAACAATTTTTATAAGGTCCCTGCTTATAGTTACATGGCACCCAACCCTAGGGGCACATAGAGCACACCATAGGGTACTTTTAATTAGTTTAAAAGCAGCCAGCAAGGCAGGACTGCCTTTAAAATGGCACTGGGCACTCAGCAGTGCACCCATGGATGCACTACCTATGCTGGGGTCCCTAAATCTACATGCCCTACCATATAGTAGGGACTTATAGGTAGGTTAATACTGCCAATGATAATTAGCCTAATTTGCATATCTACTTTAAACAGAGCACTGGCTTTGGGACTGGTAAGCAGTACCCAGGGCAGAGCCAAGAGTCAGTAATCGCCAGTATCTATCCAAAACGTTTGGGGTGACCATGGCAAAAAGGAAGACTTTCCTACAATATGTATCAGTTGAGACAGTTGGCCTAGAACTTTGGAGGTGATAATTTTACCTAGGATCGTGCAATCCATTGCTAGCATTGAAAGAGGCTGGTACGAAGTGTCTCCTGCAGTTCTCTGCTCAGTTTAGGGAGGGGTACGAGTAAGAACTCCCTCATGGACAGCAGAAGTTTTGCCTCCTGCAATGTATTAAATCTACTTCTAACAATTTCGGGGCCAAGATCGACAAATACGTTTTATAAAATTCAATGAGATACCCACCTAACCCTGGGGTCTTACCCGTTGCTAGTGCCTTTACAGCCTCATTTATGTCAAGCATTGTAAGGGGTGCATTAAGGGCCTCTATATTATAAGGAGGGAGTACTGACAGTGTGATCCCTCGAAGAAGGGCATTTATCTTCTGAGTTCTAATCAATGGTGAGGGCCATACAGATCCCGGTAATAGGCAGTAAGGGCCTCATGAATATCTGCTTGGTTAGTTAGTAAAGCTTAGGGGAAATGTCCTAATTGCAATGATGGAGGGCATGGGAGCTGAGCTACGCAACAGCTACACCAACAGGTGGCCCGATTTGTTCCCCTCTGTATGCAGATAGGCCTGGTATGCTTTAAATTCCAGGCAGCGGAGCTGCTGTACTAGTCAGGCATGCGTCTCAGTTGTGTGAATGAGCTGGTGGTTCCCCCCGGGGATGTGTGTGATTGGAGTTCCACTTCCGCAGCGTTTTTTCCAATTGTGTTGACTCCTTATGTATTGCCGCTCGCACTCCCACCATTGTGCAGATACAGTGTCCACATACCGCTGATTTCAGTGCCTCCCAGTCAACCAAATGAGAGGTAGCAGTGCCCCAGTTATCTGTCAGATAGTGTCTCAAGGTCTCCCGTGTGGTTTCCCTTAACCCTTGGTCTTCCAGTGCCATGGGCTGCAATCCCCATGTGAGTACTGGAGGTCGCGGAGGCCCCCTGCAGAAATGTACTAGCAAAGGATTATGGTTAGAGAACGTTTTCCCCAAATATTCTGCGGAGATGGCCAGTGACTGCAATGAGTCTCGGCAAAGCATATAGTCTAGTCAAACATGCAGATCGTGTGACATGGAATAATATGAAAACCCTCTGTTTTCAGGGTGCAGTGAGCACTAGCAACCGTGCAGCGCCCACTGACCTACCCATTGGGAGAAGTGTGCCGCTGTGGACACCACAGATGACATGAGCTGTGGGGGATATGACCGATCACAGTCAAAATTTAGTACACTGTTGAAATCTCCACCTACTATCCATGGGAGATGTGCCAATCTCACCAGAACAGCAGATAATCGCATAGAAAAAACTATCTAAGCGATATTGTGACCATAGACACTGCTCAGTAGCCCCTGCCGACCATTCAATAATCCCTCCACAATAACATATCAGCCATCAGGGTCTATTTCTGTGTTAGTAGAGTGGAATAGGAGTCCTGCACGGATCCAGACCATGGCCCTGCGTGCAAACCCGAGTATGTAGTGCAATAGCATTGCCCGCACCATCCATGCGTCAGCTTAGTGTCCTCTCCCCCGCTACGTGTGTTTCCTGCAATATCGCTATTTGCTCTCCACGACACTGGATGTACTGCTGTATTGCGTGTCTCTTATGAGTGGTGCCCATACCCCGAACATTCCAAGTGACTACTTTATTGTCCGCCATTTAACTACAATAAGGGAAAAGGATGCCTACTGCTCGTTGTGGGCCCATACCTAGACCTGTGCTTTTGCATGCTATGTATCTTCCATAAACTAGGCTATAACTGTAACTATAACCCACAGCTCCCATCTCAGTGTGTCTCCAAACTTCAAAGTACGCCCAAACCTTGAACGTAATGTCCCAACCTATGGGGTCTCCATTTAGCCCAACCGCAAGATCCTTAAGCACCCTGGAGCAGGGTGTGAGGTGGATGGCCCACACATTCAACCAAGTTGATTTCGCAGGGACAGCATCCAGTCCAAGTGCCACCCGGCCCACAATGAATAACAACTCAGAGGATACAGCATCTCATCTCGGGCATGGAGTTCTTTTCCTCTACTCATCTCGCCTAGCTGGCAACATGAGAAGGCCATAGAGAGACAGCACTTATTCAATCAATCAAGACCTTGCTAAATCAATTCTGTCTGTGGGGTGACCTCCAGCAGTATTTCAGAGGAGGTCTCACTGATCAAGACCTCCGATTCTAATTCTGAGGGGTGGCCCCCCACTGTCCTGCAATGGAATCAATCCCCTTTCCAGGCACAGATGCCGCCGACAGGGCCTGCTTTTGTTCCATGCATGCCTGAACTGGAGTAGGAGAACTATTCATTTTGTCCAGGTCAGATTCGTGAAGGGTTTTCTTTCCTCTTTTCCTTCTCCGTGGCTGTTGAATGTGCACTTGTGGTGAGGATGATGTGGAGGCCTCATATCTTCGCTGTTCCTGCCAGTCCCAAGCATCTGTGGGCTCAGTGAAAAAGAAGTTGGTGCCATTATTTATGACCTTGAGCCTAGCTGGGAACAGTCGTGAGTACGTTAGCCCAGCCTGGCACAGCTGTTTCTTGACTCCTGTAAAAGAGGCTCTCTGACACTGGACTGCAGCCGTATAATCAGGGAACAGATAAATGCGAGTGTTCTCATGCTGTAACGGCGCTGTCACTCACGTCTTTTGCAATTTTATTTCTTTGTCCCTATAATTCAGAAGGTGAATCAACACTGGTCTACGAGGCACCCCCGCCATTCAAGCCAACCATTCCTCTTAAAAACAAACCAGGTTCGAGCCTTCCGCTCCTTCAGGGAGTCCTACTATTAGGAGGTTGTTCCACCAGGATCGGCTGTCTGCATCCTCCGCTAGGTGCTCCAGCTCCAAGACTTTTGTGGTGAGGAGTTGGACCTGCCCCTCCAGTTCCTTTAGAGATGGTCACAAGGCCTTAAGGTAAGTCTCCATACTTGTTACTCTGGCATACAATGTCTTTTAATTGTCCCGCAATAGACCAACTTTCACCACCACAGCATCAACTCAGCTGCGGAGATCTTGCCTCAACGCTGCTATGGTTTCCAGGATCTTGTCGAGCCTCTCATCATGAGCGTTGGGGTCTCCTGGTCATGTTGTGCCTCTGGGGGGGCAACCAAAGGTCCCTCTATCCGGCGATCCAGTGAGCCGGTGTTGTGACCCCCTCTCCTACCCATAGCACCCAAGCAGCGGTAGACCATTTCAGGGGGGACACGGATGGTAGCCGCCTGTCCAGGATATTGTTCCCCTATTTCCAGACAATGAAAGTGGCTCAGGCAGTTCCTCTCAAAGCAGTGGGGCCCGCAGAGGCAGTGAAGCGAAGCTCCGTAGTGCAGACAAGGCAGCCAGAGAATAAGTGAGGGAGGTCAACCATTCATGCCTCATATTGCTGTGGGGGAGAACACCAGTTGTCACACATATGTTCCAGTCTGTCAGCACCCCACAAAGGCCAAGGGGGGGGCCCAACAGCAGTCCGTTATGAGGAGTCTGTGAATGAAAAAGAGCAATGCAAACCGTCTGCCAGTAATTAGTCAACCGATGAGGCCCATCATGTGATCTCCTCCGCAGCTCAGTTAAACCTCGCCAGGCACAGATGCAAGGAGTATCTGGTCTAGACCGACTACTCTTAACCGGAGCGCACCAGCAAGCCACTCACTGCCTCCTTCTGGGCCCTTACAGCGCCTGTCACTTAACAGTGCAGACCGGCACATCGATCAGCCTGCCTTCAGCCACGGGCCACTCCCTCTCATTCAGCCTTGTGGCCCCCAGGCATGGGGGAGAAGGGAGAGGAGCCACGCTGCCTCCTGCAGTGTCCTCCACTGCTGCATTTAAGCCCTGGGAGAAGGGGCCCACCTTCAGCCACGGGTCGCTCGCTCAGGTTCTGCATTGTGGCTCCCAGGCATTAGTGAGAAGGAAGAGGAGTCACACTGCCTCCTGTAGAGTCCTACGCCGCCACGTTTCAGCCCCTGGGTGGAGACGCTCACCTTCAGCCAAGGGCCATTCCCTCATGTTCTGCCTCGTGGCCCCCAGGCATAGGGGTGAAGGGAGAGGAGCTGTGCTGCCTCCCACGCCATACTCCCACTGTGCTTCAGCCCCACGGCAGGGAGAGGCCACTCTCGGCCATGGACCACCCCCACCCTTCCAGGCCTCACAGGCGGAAGGCTCTCCGTGCCGCAGCAGGAGGTGCTACCCGGCAATAAAGTGACCTCCGGGCGCCCCCTGCTCCAGGCTGCCCACACTGCCATATGATGTGTGCTATCTGCTGAGTTGGCCGCTCGTTGTGGTGAATTGCGGGCCGGCAGCAGGAGCCTCTTCAAATTCCGCCCACCACCTTGTGGCGCCAAACCAGGCCCCTGGTGTATTTCCAGTTATCACCTAAAAAACATCGCCCTTTCGGCTACTACAACCACTAGGACAATGCTGCCTAACCAGTCATCGTTTTCCTACTCTCAATAGAGAGTTTAAGAAAACAACTAACTCTATAGCAAACCAGTGGACTATTGAGCATCTATAAGTATGAGATAGCATCTGCACATCTGCAAACTGCAAAAATTTCAAGGTTTCTGGGCATGCTTAAGGCAGCTTAAAAAGAAAAGTTTATTAAAATTACAGAAAAACATGAAGTGCGTCAAACACTGCTTTGCCATCCCGTCATAAGGCAAATTGCAATCAGTTCGCTGTTCGCCAGTTTGATGCCCTCTCAGAAGTCGATTGACTTCAACAGCTTCCCACTAAAGATCCACCCTCCATAGCTGCTGAAGTCTTGAGTGTTGTGGGTTATGTGGCTGGGCTGGTTTCTGTTAGTGTGAAGCACTCTTTTTCTCTAGTTAGCTGTAACATAGCTGGTCTTAAAGATAAGGTCAATATCCACGGCTGGTTAATCTTTATTGACAGTTTTGACTTTGTCATCCTCCAGGAAACTTGGGCTCCCACACAAATTTCATGCAGGGGTTTTTCATGTTCTTCCTCCCCTGCTATACCTTCCACTCATGGGAGAGAGAAAGGCAGCCTAGAAATGTGGATTAAGCTGGATCTTGAAGTGGCAGTAACACCCCTTGTCACTGGTTGCCCAGCTTTTCAGGTGATGCTTCTAAAAGATGTGGAGGGCTCTTTTTATTTTTACTTAGTTATTTTTTATATCATCTTTTTCTGATTGCTTTATTCAACTTTTTGAGGAGCTGTTTTTGTTTATTGCAGACCTGAAACCAATTGGCTTGGGTAATACTTCCCAGACCAGATTCCTGCTTTGTGGCAATGTTAATGCCAAACTGGGGAAATTACAGGATGATTTGTGTTCCACAGGCTCAGCAAGCACATTAGGCAAAAAATGGCAAAATGTTGATTTTATTGAGAAAAATGGGGAAAAAGCATCCCAGATAAAAGTGTCTGTTTTTTCCCTAAAAATCGCATCAATAAACATTTTACTTTACTAAAGTCATCATCTTCCCAGCTTTCAGGAACATGCAGAGCTGAATCAAAAAACTAATTCTATTCCACAATTTTGGCATTTTTCAAAGAGGAAGCCCATTTTTGCTATTTTATGTGCTCTCAACGTACTTCCAGTTTATGGTGGAAACCAGTGTGAAACCCAAGGGTGATCCAGGGAAGCTATAGATTTCTGAAAAATAGACAAAAGTCCAAAACCAGCAAGGGGTCATGTGTGTAGATCCTTGAAGGTTTTCCTAAGGAAAATAACTGTTGAATTAAAGACACTGAAAATGAGCAAGAAAAAAACGACCATTTGTGACAACATTTTCATCTGTAACATCTTGTCACAATGGCAGATTTGCAAAAGCAATATACAATTATGTCTGTTAGACCCTTCTAGTTGCGAGGATATATAGGGTTTACAGGTTATCCAAGAATCCAAGGTACCCAGAGCCAACAACTCGGTTGCACTGTTCAATGGTCTTTCCTTGAGTACCAAGTATAGACCACATCATATCAGATAGAGAAATAGGTATAGTGAAAAATTGGTATCAAGGAAACCTATGTATTTCTGAAATGGGCACAATATATGGAGCAGTGGTTATTTGTACATCTCTGAATTTGTACGAGTATTAGCGTATGGTTTAGAGCAGTGGTTTCCAACTTGTGGTCCGGGGACCCCTGGGGGTCCGCAACCCCTCCTCAGGGGGTAAGCTCCTGCTTTGAAAATTAAATAATTTTAACAGATAAGGTCCCCAGCTTTGAGTAATGACTTAGTGGGGAGTCCACAGAATCCAATAATGATTCAGTGGGGGTCCCTGGGTTCCAGTAATGATAAAGTGGGGGTCCACAGAAGTCAAAATGTTGGAAACCCCTGGTTTAGAGGGTATTTTCCAAAGTGTCTTCTTTCTTATTCACTTGTTTACATTTGAAAGGCACAAATGCTGCAACATCCAATAACAAATGTTTTTCTAGTCTATGCTCTCACAAGTCTTCCAATTAAAATGGTACCTCACTTCTGTGGATAGGTGTTGTGCGATCTGTGCCCATAAATAAGATGTATCAGTCAGCACACACACATATATGTTTGAAGAAGAGACTTTATTGTATCTCAAATTATAAGAGGCAATGACTAATCTCCTACACCATCTGATTCGCCAGTAGCATGATTAACATTCTAGTCACAAACCAAACAGGCAGGAACTCAGAATGGGGTGAAATACAAACATAAACATTATCCAATAATGCAGCATGGTGCATGTATCTTGTGGCATGAGATGCACAAGCACAGTAACCAACAGATGATAATATGTTTACATCACCCTTACCCTTATACAAACAAAACAACTAAAATCACAAAACAATACACAATAGCCATGTGAAAACAAATACTATAATAATGTATTACTAGAGCAGGTATTGCAAGTAGAAGTCTTTGAAACAGGAGAGAACAGAAGCATTGCAAGATGTTCTACTACTGACACCCTGTGTAGGGCAACTTGGGGAGGTGGTATTCATACCTGCACTTGAAGATTCAGAATTCTAATTGGAGCTAATCCTAGAATTAGAATCAACAGAAATACTATCACTGCTGCAGGAACCCACAGACTGTCCTCTGATATGACAAGCAATGTTTCTTCCACCATTAGATGCGAAACATCAGTGTCTCTAGAAAACCAATATGCATCCGCAACCAGATCATTGTGCATGATGTTGTCATTACCCTTAATTTCTTGAATTGCCCTTGCTTGTTCAGGTGAAGTTTTCACTAAACTTCTCCTACCACACCACCCTTTTCCATTTACCAATATGTCCCCTTTTGAAACTTTAGAGACTCTGAAAGGCATAGAACATTTAGGGGCATATTTATACTCTGTTTGCGCCGAAGGTGCGTCAAAAAGTTTGATGCACATTCGGCCGAAACCTTGCCCCATACTTAAACTTTGACGCCCGAGCCCGCGAACGCCAAAATTCCACTGCGTGCGTCATTTTCTGGATGCGGAAACCGCCTTGCAATAATGACATGCAAGGTAGGTGTTCCAGTCCAAAAAATGACTTAAACACCCGTGCGCCATATTTATCCAACTGCGCAAAAATCCTGCACGGCCGGGAGGCGGAGGCGGAAAATGACACACAGCCCGATTTGCATAAAAAAATAACGCCTGCGTCAGGGCAGGCTTTAAATGGGGCAAACACACCAGTACTTAAGGAAAACACACAGACGCAACAGCAGAGCTCCAAAAGGAAGACATGGAGGTGCTTTTCATCCAGCATGCACGCAGACGCAGAGCACAGGACCAACAACAGCAGCTTCTACAACACCAGCAGGGACCCAAAGGCAACGCACAAGACAGGAGAGGATATTCCACACCAGGACAACCCTTCTGGGACTCCGCCAACAAGACATCATCGAGAGGTACAGGCTCAACTGGCAAGTCATTCAGCAGCTGCTGCGCAACATTGAGCCACAGTTGGCACCCAGCTTGCAGACCCCCACACACCATTCCACCAGAAACCAAGCTGCTAGCTTTACTCCACATGTTGGCAAGTGGCTCATTTCAAACCACTGGTGCCCTGGTTGCCAGGATCTCACAGCCCTTTCTCTGCCTTCCTACCTGAGGTACTGAATGCCATCATCTCCTTCACACCCCGCCACATCAGCTTTCCCAACACACAGCAGAAGCAGCAGGAGACCAAACAGGGCTTCTATCAAATCAACGGCTTCCCACACGTGCTTGGTGCCATTGACTGCACACATGTACGTCTTGGGCCACCTGCTGCAACCGAACATCTATACCGCAACAGGAAGCACACACACTCCATCAATGTGCAGGCCATTTTCGATCACCAGGGATTCATCACCAACATCGTGGCAAAGTATCCTGGGAGTGTATATGATTCATTCATATCCTGCCATTGCACCATCAATCAACACTTCCAGGATGGACAATATGGAAAAGGCCTACTTGTTGGTAAGTACAGAAACCTACTTATATACACACAGCACAGCAACCCTGTAGGACACACAACACACACACCACTACATTGACACATGGCCAGGAAGACAATGAGGTTGTGACACTGCTAGGCATGTGTGATATCCTGACCCAATGGGATACACACCTATGGACAAATGACAGAACCAAATAACAACAGATGCCACTCCACAGACACAAGGGAACAATTTAAAACAACACAATGACAATGACATGGCCTGAACTGGCAGTACAACTTGTAAGATTAATCTTTCAATATCACATCAATAACACTCAATCAAACACTCTTCCAGCCAATACAAGTGGTGTGTAATGTGTTTTGCTGCAGGTCAAACACCATGACACACATAGCATGATGATGACTACAACGAAGGTGACATGGAATCATTGAGGCTGTACCAGTATCTCACATCACTCCTGCTCTCACATTGCCCACTACCAATAAGCAAGTTGACTGTGCAAAGAACACATATTGATGCAACAATATTGAAAGTGCACATTCCTACACATACGGATTGAGACAATTTCACACACACACAACAGATGTGCAGGCATACAGACCTTCTGACACTCCAAATGACAACCTCACAACCAAGTTAGCCAGCTGAACTAGAACATGTTCAGTATTATAGGTACACGTTAGAACCGGAGTCGACTTGGCAAGGGCAGAGAAATAGGTCTGCAGAGAATTTGTCACACATGTGAAATTTGTGCATAGTCAATTGTCAACACGTCAGTGCTGACAACATACGGAGATGTGTTGTACACTGTCACCTAGCCAAATCTAAGGGTCTAACTGATGTTTAACTAATTATATTGCATATGTGAAATTGGATGGGATGTCCAGGGTATATAGATGCAACCGTGTTACCACCACTGTGGAATTGATTCTGTGTTTGGAAGTATTATGTCACCCCCAGTTAAGACAGATGTACACCTCTTTCACATGACATAATGCAAGGGAGTACACAATATACTGCAACTCTACAAAAATACTGCTGACATTTGGTCAATCAGCCAAACACCCGTTCAGATAAGGAAACAACCCAATGCTGATGGTACATCCTAGAAGCCTAGGATTCCACACAATAACACAAACACAGATGAGTCACAGACAACACAAGAGAACAACTGCCATGCAAAGTGATAATCATGGTGCAAGCAACATCAACATGTTCTCGCTCATTTTCTCTTTCAGCTGATCAGGGGTATGGGATCCAGCCATGGATCTTGACCCCATTTGCAAACCCAAGCACAGCATCAGAGTGTGCCTATAATGAGGCACATCGGAAGACACGCACCATAGTCGAGAGGACCTTTGGCATCCTGAAGTCAACATATGTGTAAGAAGGAACATTCCCCTATATGAACCCGACCAACAAATGCCTGAAGAGGAGGAAGAGGAGGATGCTGTCCATCAACATGAGGGGGACCATCCAAACACAGCTGCAGGATTGCGTCGGAGACAACATCTTGTCCAAAATTTCTTTTAACTCTACTCATCCATCACCACTGTCTTACCATATGTCAATAAACACCTATACTATTCACTGTATCATGATCTGGGTAATCATTTTTGCATAACATTATCCCTAACAATCAGAATCAGAGTGTAGCCTCATGGAGCACTGCAGAAATACAGATTAGGATACAGAAAAATCCACATCATATTTGATGTGTATGAATGTACACCCAACTTCACACACACTGTAAATTACATATATCCTGTCCATTTCACATTTGAAGGGCAATATCAGAGGAGCACAGCTATTTGACACATGCATGTTGGCAACATGGTTCATTTCAGCATATGGCACACAACTAAGACACCATCAGTCAATAAGGTAACATGAGGCAGTGGATGTGCTATTGCATTGGTGACAAGAAGGTATGACCAGTCCCTTAACGTCAGTAAGTGTTACATCAGCTATCTTTGCAAGGAGTATGTGTGACAAGAATTCCATATAAGCAGCAAATGGATAGCACGAGTGCCCCAGGTATGACTAGCATTGCTCACAAAGACATCCCCTGCACATGCCAGCCCAGGTCTTAAGTCCTGTCACTACCATGTTCCCTGTCTCACCCCACCCTTCTTCAGAGTGCCCTGGAAATGGAATATGTGTACCCAGATAAACCCTCATCTACACACACCCAGTCTCACATTCTGAATCCAGTGTGCTTCCCTCTTGAGTATGGTATACCATAGTCATTGTTCTTCTGTCTGCATCGACTTCTGGTTGAATAATGCACTGCCTTGTAGTCTGTAGGACCTGTAATCACCCGTACATTGCTTCCCATGTGAAAGGTACTGTTGGCCCTTTGAACTTGAATCTCACCTACAGGACTTGTGAGAGACTGAAGCTGCACACACCTGTGAGCACCTCCATGCAGACCAGCCATTTGAACATGCACTGCCCTTGCAGCTGCCTGGAACAGCATAGAAGCTGCCATTATATGTATATCCCTGTTATGCATTGCTGTATAAATCACTTGTGTAACACAAGCCTTGGGTTATTGTGTTACGTTCCAACACACAGGACAAACAAAGTTTTCATTTTCCACAGTGTTGTTCCAGCTTTGACCAGTCTCAGTCTGCTCACTGTGTATTTGCCTTGTAAAACTTTTGTTCCTGATTGACCCTGCATCCTGTTAGCCTGACTGGTTCCTGTCTTTGTGTTACCATAAAGGTTCCCTGTGGCTACATTTGTCCCATAGTTGCTTTCCAAGCCCTCACTTTCCTCCTGGGGTATTGTATCAGGTAGGTCTACAATGAATACTCAAATACATTGTATAGCATAATCAGTTTACTTATCGTATCATGGGGTGGAACTTTTCTTCAAATAGCCTAATCATGGCCCATCCCTTGTCTGGGTTTCATGTATGCATGAGTGACAAATAATGGCAGTGTACCATGGCTGTATGCATGGATTGGGTATGGTGCCCCCAGCACAACAAACAACATCAGATAATGTGCATGAAATGTCAACACATGTTGGGTCCCTGACAGTCCACACGCTGATTCACATTGCCCCCATCATATTGATGGGGCTTGCGTGGTGAATAGCTGTGAGATTAATCAGCACAGAGGCACTGATGTTCCCAGCTGCAGTGGGAATTTTAGAGGCCACACTGTGTACAAATGTTGTGATTAAACCTGCCAGTTTAAAATTCCTGATCCATTAACTTTGTCAGCACACCAAGGTTGCCCTGTTGTCAGTCTCATAACACGTCTGCAGTGCCATAGCGGGACTATCCCCATGTGTGTTCTCAATTCTTCTTCGGCTTTCCTTCAATTCAGCTGTGTAGGATATTTTGTAAATGCAGGAAATGGCTCCACAGACTTATGACTAGACCTGCACGTAACTGTGACAACATGGACCCCAATAATGACTCAGGCTACACATGGCCCCACACACTTGAACCGGACACCTTTGTGAAACTTACCACTGGAAATATGTGCACACGTGCAGCTTGGTCTGCTGGTCCTCCACTGCCACAGGAGAAACATGACGCATTTATATGACTCCAACTGTGGCGTGACATGACATTTGTGGATTGTATTTGGGACTCGGTGTCACAAACACCGTACCCACAGAGCATTATCCAATGCCTGACTCATGGGTAGTATACAAACAAGTGCATAGGAAGTAGTATCCAACATTCCAGGACATATGATGGCTTAGTCTTGGAACATTGCCATGATCAACCGTCTTCTATCTATCCTGTGCATGGTTTGTCATTGGTGATGCTTATGGCCCAAAAAACCTAGGAAGTTCACACAGCATTTGTTGCTACGTGTATGGCAAACACATTTCCTTTCTCATTTCCACACTGAATAGCATCTGATGGTTGGACACATTGGCTCCACATGCATACAAGCAGATTTGAGAAAACGCGTCTTGTGATGTTCACACAGTGGGACAACTACATTAGTAAGAGCCAATTCACACACATTGACACATAGGCATTGAGTTACTGTATTGAGTTGCGTAGCCTTGCTATCCTCTATTGACGCAAACCATGCCCAAACTGGGCAATACCTAATTGTATTCCACATGTTTGGTCATCTATTGCGTCAGTGAAGAGTGCAAATCCGGTACAACAACTAGAGGATCATGGTCCGCAGTAGTATGATCTGTCACATGTGCCCTTACACCGGAATGCACAATGTAGGTGCAATCAGCCTATCTCTGTATTGTCACACCTGTAATGTACTATTACAAATGAGAAATGATCCAAGCCCAGTGAAGGTCAGAAATGTTGATGCATACGTGTCAAAAAAGACGCACATGCATCAAAGAATGACGCATATGCATCAAAAAAAGACGCTCATTGCCATAATACATCCATTGGACCTAAGCGGTAATTCCCACACTGTACCCCATGAAATTGTTTAAGTATGAAACATAATTGAAAATATGGCTGCAGGGTTATGTCTAAGCATGTGTGTAAAAAAAAAATGATGCGCAAACTGTAAGCGTTATAATATTTTGATGCATAAGAATAAAAACGCCACGCATTAGAGGCAGGAAGTGATGTAATAGGATAGCCTGTTTACAGAATTGGTTCAGTGAGTGTACTTTCACTTTCACTTTGCAATCTGTGATATTTCCTGACTGTGTGGCTGTCTATTCACTTGTCTCTCTGTGCATTTTGTGATTTTGTCTCCTGTGTGGTCTTTAAATTGTCTTTTTGTGTTTCCTAAGTGTCTGTGGTATCCTGTGTAAGTGTATTTTGTCATTTCTGGTGTATAACTTTGTCTTTGTACTGTTGGGAGTCTGTTGTGGGTAGTATTAGTTTGGGGATAGTTGGGCTGTGTTCTGTTTTTTTATTTTTATTTCCCTCTCCAACTTTCCCTTCATTCTCCTCTGTACCCCTTTATTCCCTTTTTTGTGCAAACATGTTGGGAAGGCCTCGTCTTGGCAGGATGGGAGAGGAGGAGCTGGGGGGTTTTATTTGGCTGGTGTGCCACTTCCTACCCTTAGTGATAGAAGCAGGTGGGCGTGTGATACAGGGGTTTCACACAGAGGCAAGGAGGCTCCGGTGGGCAAAGGTCCTGTACCATCTCAAGCGAATCTACAACACACCGCACAACGACGACCAGCTGAAACACTGTTGGGCTGACCTGGTTGTCAGGGAGCAAGACCTGCTGGACCACCTGGGGACTGTGATTGGGGGCCCTCTTGGTGAGTACAATTCAGAGTGATGTGCACATTTAAATGCTCTGTAGTGACAGCAGCAGATTTGTTCATATGCTGCAGGCAATGTTTTTTGACATGTGGAATGTAAGTTAAACATACAGTTGCCGTGAGTTATACAATATTTTCTACACATTACCGTCATTTTTTGATGCAACAGCCAAACTAACTTACAAAACACAACAGGAGCCTGTAAATTAGTGCTGCCTTCAGGTTAATAGATGATGCAAATGTGGCTCTAACATATGTTTTATGCATGGTCTGTGAGTGTACCAGGAAAGACATGTTTTAAATCCAGATATATTCAAGAAATAATGTGTCCCTCAATTTTTTCGGATACATGTCTGAACTGGATTCTGACACATATTTAACAAGTTATAGCTGACCTCACGTAACATCTTAGACTGATATTTGGACTTTGTTGTGCCACAATTAAATTAGGGATGGATGCCAAAAGTAATGCACAGGGGTTCATATCTCAATGTTTGGTGCAACTTACCACCATAGCTGTGGCACATAAAATGAAGCAAATAATACAAATTGAGCGGTAACAACTGTCCCTGGCACTCTGTACATTGTAACTGTGTGTTTTACATTGGTCTTAGTCACAATAGCTGGGTGACTGGTTTTGCAGTCCTCCAGGAAAGTGGCTTTGCATGTCCCTCATGGATACACATGATGAAAGGAATACACTCCATGAATGAGTCTGAAAACAAATGATGGAGCATGTTTGCCACCACATGATAGATAGGGCCACTGCATGTGTGCAGATATGTATCTATCACTCACTGGAGTGTCCGGGTCTGTACATGTTTGCAGTGGTATGTCGGATGCAGTATCATCATTTCTGATGGATACAACTACCTGTGGATTCCTCACCTCATGAATACTCCCATGGCGCCAGCATTCGACAGAAATCTTCTTACTAGTCTCTGCACGTCGACGAGGACGTCACTGTCTCGCACGCGACGCCGTCTGACGTCATACAGGCAATAAGAGGTCCTCGACGACGTGCGGACGTCAGTTCCCTTTTTTCCGTGCATTCGAAACGGTTATCTTCGAGGGAGCAACTGTTACTCTTGCGGTTACAGTGTATATCTTGCTGCGTACTCTTTCTCTGTGGAAATAATGTTGCAGAGAAAGTCTGGATTTAAGCCTTGTCGTGAGTGTGGAGGCAAGATGTCGGTGACGGATCCTCATTCCGATTGCCTTTGGTGTTTGAGCTCCGACCACGACGTCTCGACTTGTGATTCGTGTCAGCACATGAATCCGAAGGCCATTAAAGAACGCAAGGCGAAGCTGTTTATGGCCAAGTCAAAGGAGAAGCATCACAAGAAAAAGTCTTCTCCAAGACATCGGCGTCATCGAGACTCCCGGCGCCGTAGAGAATCTCGGCGTCATTCAAGGGAGGCTCGTTCCAGGTCTCCGGATCGGCGCCGGAGGACATGGGAGGTCAGCCCCACGGTGACGCCGCATCCTTCGACGCCGTTGCTCTCTCCGACGTCTCCAACTTCCCCTGGACAGGCGTCGGTGATTGAGGTATTGGAGCCTCAGGTGTTTTCTCCGGCGCAGACGCCGAGGCCGGCGTCGGGGTCGCCTCCGAGTCAGGCACCCCAGTATCCGGCTTTTCCCACCCCTGGAGCCGATAGTTCCGCATTCTTGAATGCGATGTATGCCATCTTCCAACAGATGGCTCCAGGGGGTGCTCCGGCTGGGCCTTTGGCCTTTTCTTTGGGTGATCCTGCGCCTCTTCGGCCGGCACCCTTTATGCCCTTTCTCCCGTTTGGGAACGTGGGCTCGGCGCCAGTGCCGGCGCCAGTGGCCGCTCCGATGGCTTCGGAGGGATTGGCCCCAGGGATTTCCATCCCGTCGACGTCGAGATTTCGGCCTGTGACTCCGGTGGGTCCATCCGTTTCATCTGCTCTTCAGTCGGCGCCGAAGTTACCTGTGGCGCCGGATGCGGCGTCGGTGGCTTCGGAAGATCGGCGCCGATCTCCGACTTCGGCGGAGGTGTTGTCGACTCCGCGGATTGAGCAACGACTGCATTCAAGGAGGCGTGCTCTCCGGGTACTAGAGGAGCAGGAGTACCAACGAGCCCTAGAGGAAGGAGAGCTAGAGGACTCGGGTGATGGGCTGCGTGGACTGGAGTCGGCCAGTGGGCTGGACACTTCCCCTGAGTGGGACCTTTCGTCCCCGGGGGAATATACCGAGGAAGCTGCTTCCTTTCATACAGTGGTACGGAAGGCAGCTAGTTTTTTGGACCTGCCTTTGCCGGTGGTGGAGGCGAAACAAAACCTTTTGACAGAGGTGTTGCATCCGGCCTCAGCCGCGGCGGAGCCTCTATTACCTTTTAATGACGCTCTGCTGGATCCGGTCTTAGAGGTGTGGAAGAAGCCGGCATCTTCCCCAACAGTTCACAGAGCCGTGGCCAGGAGGTATCGGACGGCTCCAACTGATCCTGGTTTCCTATCTAGGCACCCTACGCCGGAGAGCTTGGTTGTGCAGGCCTCCTGTTCGTCCAAGTCAGCGCCTGGTTCTTTCCCGACGGTGCCTGGGGACAGAGACTCAAAAAAGCTAGAGGCGCAGTCGAAGAAGATTTTTTCGTCCTGCAGTCTGGCGTTAAAAGCCACTAATGCGACCTGTATCCTGGGGAGGTATATTCATGCTCTGATGGATGACATCTCCTCTTCGTTTACAGAGCTTCCCCAGGGTCTTTTGGATCTTGTCTCTGATGCCCAGGCTGCTGCGACCCAAATTATCCAGACGGGACTGGATACCACCGACTCGGTAGCCAGAGCAATGGGCACAACTGTGGTGGAAAGGAGACAGGCCTGGCTCCGTAACTCGGGCTTTTCGGCAGATGTACAGTCCACATTGTTGGATCTCCCGTTTGATGGGGACAAACTGTTTGGGGCTAAGGCTGATTCGGCCTTGGAACGTTTTAAGGAGAGCAGGGCCACGGCTAAGTCGTTGGGACTCCAAGCTCCTTCTTCCACGGCCTCTTCCAGATTCTTCAGGAGGTGTCGTGGATTTGGGCGTGGCTCTTCCTCCTCTTCCTTTCGGGGAAGATATCAGCAACCTGCCTCTTCCCATCCCTATAGATCTTTTAGGGGGAGGGGTAGGGTCCGCACCAGGGGAGTCTCTCAGCAGCACTCTGCCTCTTCCTCATCCTCTGGCGGGGTGCAGCAGGGGAAGCAGCCTTAGGCTTCCACCATTTCCCACTCACTCCTCTCCTGTAGGGGGAAGATTACAGCATTTTCTCACCAAATGGGAGACTGTTACGTCGGACACTTGGGTTCTCAGTGTTGTGGGAAAAGGCTACACCCTTCCCTTTCGGGAGTTTCCGCCCCTCATCCCGCCCCGCCCTTCGTATTGTTCACAAGAACACCTCCTGTTGCTAGAACAGGAGGTAGAAGTCCTCCTTTTAAAGGGCGCGGTGGAGTTGGTCCCGGAGCAGGAAAGGGGTCAAGGAGTTTACTCAAGGTATTTCCTGATTCCCAAGAAGGATGGTCGTTTGAGACCAATTCTGGACCTGAGGATCTTGAATTGGTTCCTCAAGCAGGAAAAGTTCAAGATGCTGACCCTAGCACAGGTGCTTTTGGCGTTGAACATGGAAGACTGGATGGTGTCTGTCGACTTGCAGGATGCTTACTTTCATATCCCGATACTCAAGTCACACAGGAAGTATCTCCGGTTTGTGGTGGGATCGCAACACTACCAGTTTGCGGTCCTTCCGTTTGGTCTTACTTCAGCACCTCGAGTCTTCACGAAGGTGATGTCGGTGGTTGCGGCAGAGCTCAGAAGGAAGGGGATAGCAGTATTCCCTTACTTGGACGATTGGTTGATCAAAGCCAAGTCCCCGGAGCTTGTGTTGCGTCATCTGCAGTCAACAACCCAGTTGTTGTTCGACCTGGGCTTTTCGGTGAACGAGCCCAAATCTCACCTGGAGCCCTCTCAGCGCCTCCTGTTCATAGGGGCAGTACTGGATACGACATTGGGTCGGGCCTTTCCTCCGCCTCAGCGGATTCAAGATATTCAGGATTTGGTTCCAATGTTTCGAAATGGAGCGGTAGTTCCAGTCCTCAAGGTCCTTCGTCTGCTCGGTCTTTTTGCCTCCTGCATTCTGTTGGTCACGCATGCTCGCTGGCACATGAGGGCTCTTCAGTGGTGCCTCCGAAGGCAGTGGTCTCAACACAGAGGGGATCTAGAGGGTACTGTCAAGATCTCCAGAGATGCTGCTGTGGATTTGAAGTGGTGGATTGCAAGCAACAATCTTTCACAAGGAAAACCGTTCCAGCAGTCGCCACCAGTGGCCACAGTCATAACGGATGCTTCCACTCTAGGGTGGGGAGCTCATCTGGGGGATCTGGAGATCAAAGGTCTTTGGTCTCCAGAGGAACAGATTTTTCACATCAATCTGTTAGAGTTACGGGCTGTACGTCTGGCTCTCAAGGCCTTCCTCCCTTCCCTTCGTGGTCAGTCGGTACAGGTCCTAACGGACAATACTACCACGATGTGGTACATAAACAAGCAGGGAGGAGTGGGGTCGTACCTTCTCTGCAGAGAAGCTCTTCGACTATGGTCCTGGGCAAAGGACCATCGGATTTGCTTGATAGCAAACCATCTGGCCGGAGTCTTGAACGTGCGTGCGGACAGTCTCAGTCGCCACTTCTCGGCAGACCACGAGTGGCGTCTCCATCCAGATCAAGTCCGTTTAATCTTCCAGAAGTGGGGGTTTCCTCTGGTAGATCTGTTCGCCACTCGAGAGAACGCGCATTGTCCGTTGTCCTGCAGCCTTCAGTATCCGATGCAGGAAGCGTTGGGGGACGCGTTTCAAATGACCTGGTGCGGCCAGTTGCTTTACGCGTTTCCTCCCATACCCTTGATTCCTCGAGTATTGAGGAAGATTCGCCAAGACCGGGCTCTAGTAATCTTAATAGCTCCGGATTGGCCAAGGAGGGTGTGGTACTCCGACCTTCTCCAACTCTCAACATGCCCACCGCTCCGTCTCCCTTTCAGGGCAGACCTCCTCTCGCAGTCGCAGGGGCAGGTTCTACACCCCAACCTCCAGAGTCTGCACCTACATGCCTGGAGATTGAACGGGGCAACCTGAGTTCCTTCTCTCTCCCGCCTGAGGTAGTGGATGTTATATTAGCGGCCAGGCGACACTCCACTAAATCTATCTACGCTAATAGGTGGTCTAAATTTGTTGCGTGGTGTGGAGAGAGGCAGATTGATCCTTTACAAGCTCATCTATCGGACGTTTTGTCTTTTGCTCTATCTCTGGCGCAGAAAGGTTGTGCAGTGGCTACCATTAAAGGTTATTTATCGGCCTTGTCAGCCTTCATATGTCTTCCAGACCAACCATCTTTATTTAAATCCCCTATTGTTATCAGATTCTTGAAAGGTCTTCTAAATCAATATCCTCCAAAGCCATTCGTTATGCCGCAATGGGATTTGTCCTTAGTCCTGACTTTCCTTATGGGGTCCCCTTTTGAACCTATGCATTCTTGCCCCTTGAGGTATTTGGTTTTAAAAACAGTCTTCCTGATAGCTATAACATCAGCAAGGAGAGTGAGTGAGTTGCAGGCCTTATCAGTAAAACCCCCTTATACAACTTTTTATGGGGATAAGGTGGTGTTGAGGACCAAGGCTGCTTTCCTCCCGAAGGTTGTTTCACCCTTCCATTTGGCTCAGGCAATTACTTTGTCCACGTTCTATCCTCCGCCTCATCCTTCCAAAGAGGAAGAAAGACTGCACCGTTTGGACCCAAAGAGAGCGTTGAGCTTCTTTATCGATAGAACAAAGGATTTCAGGCTGGAGGATCAGCTGTTTATTGGATACGTGGGCAAGAGGAGAGGAAAGGCAGTCCACAAGAGAACACTATCCAGGTGGGTTGTTCTTTGCATTAAAATATGTTACTCTTTGGCAAAGAAGGATCCTCCTGAGGGCATTAGAGCTCATTCCACCAGAGCTAAGTCGGCCACTTCGGCCTTAGCCAGAGGTGTTCCTGTGGTCGACATCTGCAAGGCCGCAACTTGGTCGTCCCTTCACACTTTTGCAAAACATTACTGTTTAGATTCTGAGGTTAGAAGGGACGGCCATTTTGCACGGTCAGTGCTGCAGGATTTCTTGGTTTGACCATTTAGGCACCCACCGCCGGGCGTGGTACTGCTTTGGGACTCTATTCATGAGGTGAGGAATCCACAGGTAGTTGTATCCATCAGAAGAACGAGTTACTTACCTTCGGTAACGACTTTTCTGGTGGATACAATAGCTACCTGTGGATTCCTCACGGTCCCACCCGCCTCCCCGTTGCCTTTATGGTCTTGCCAAGTAATCCTTGAGTGCGCTCCTCTTGATCTTTGAGGGTGCAATAGATGTATATATATAATATATTTATATATATATAGGTATATGTGTATATATCTTTATGTATATACTTGGTGTGTGTATATATTTTAAAAGAGAGAGTTTTATATATATATATATATATATGTACATAAAAAGATTTACAGTTATTCATACAATGTGGTGTATTTTTACAATATAATGGATGTTGCTTTGTTCTTTCATTGCATTGCCTGGTTGTTCTCATGCACGTAAAAAATGATTGGTACTGACGTCCGCACGTCGTCGAGGACCTCTTATTGCCTGTATGACGTCAGACGGCGTCGCGTGCGAGACAGTGACGTCCTCGTCGACGTGCAGAGACTAGTAAGAAGATTTCCGTCGAATGCTGGCGCCATGGGAGTATTCATGAGGTGAGGAATCCACAGGTAGCTAATGTATCCACCAGAAAAGTCGTTACCGAAGGTAAGTAACTCGTTCGTCTGAGAGGCTTGCCTTTCTGATTTAATCTTACACATAGTATTTGTATTTGGAAGTGTTGTACAGTGCACTGACATTGAACACATTTCTCCCTTCCATGCTTTACAGGTGGACCTGCCCCCTACACTATCGGAGAGGTGGCTTGATTTGCGGACCCAGACATCTCCAGTAAGTGTTGATATTTCTGTTCTGTGTTGTGTTTGCTGCTGTTGTGTGATTGACTCCTGTGTGTTGGACACATAGCAAGGTGTGATGCACTGGTCAATGATCGGATATGTTCCTTGAGTGGAGTATCATTTTTTTCCCATCTTTGAGTTGGGCAATCATTAGAGTATAGTCATAATTTGGGACTGTAGGGCAGTCCTGTAGGCAAGGCCATGTGAATAGGGATGACTTTTGTGGATAAAACTTAAATTCAGAAATTGTAGCAGAGGACCATATTTGCGATTTAGTCAGCAAGTCAGACCCTGATTCTCACAGAATAGGGATGCCAAAGTCTTACCCACAAACTTCAGCTTCCCTATTCACTAATGAACATGTTTAACTGTATGTTTGACTTCCTAGCAGCATGTAGCTCCACATGTTGTGCTACGTGTATGAGGCACTTGAGTACAATGAGCTAGGTGTGCATGCAGCTCATGACCAGATGTGTGCTTGCATCTATCTGCTTGTTGTAAGTCATGTTTTACTGGTAGAAAATGAAGTTGAAAATTGCCAGCATTTACGAACATAAGTGTGGATGGGATTGTCCAAGGTTTGGGTGTATCCTAGTTGGACGTCCTCCTTACCTGTGGTGGACTGCCCAAATCCATCTACAGCTGTCCAAAGCTTCCTGGGTCTCCTTGATGTTTGAAAGTTTTTGTTGCTTGTCCACAACCCCCCCTCAGGCACAGGAGTAGGGTTGTGAAAAGTGTACCGAGGACTGATGATCCAAGTTTAATACACAGACATGTAAATCTGTAAGTCACTTGTCCAAAACTAGGATAGCCACTCATGATTAGCAACTGCATTCTATCCTGGCAATTTCATTTACAACTCGCAGATCTTGTGGACCTTGATTGTCATCCAGAAGTTAGTCATGATTTGGCCTGTCAGTGGTGGAGGACTTGCAGCATTTGTTTTACGTGACAAATGGCTGAACAATGATGCATAGGTCATTCAAGTTGTTACCCATCTTTTAGAGTATTGCTGTGCTGTTTGATAGGACATGTGTAGGCTGCATTGGCATGCACTTCCTCAGGGGCAATCAGTGATCTCTATGATGATATGGGCTGTTTCTGGTACATTAGATGCATTGTCTGATTTACTTCTGGAGCCATATCACTCAATGAAATACCTAATGTTTGGATTTATATTTGTTTTAACAGCTGCCAATATGAATCCCATCCAGATTCAGGAGTTTCAGCGCAGGGCGATGCGTTACCGTCACATTCTGGATGTGGAGTCTGGGTTCCGCAACATGGCAAGGCATTATCGCCATGAAAGAGCATCCGGAGTGTGGAGGGCATTTGCCCAAGGGGGCCCTTCTGTGTCCACCACAGCCACCACCACCAGCACCACCACTACCACCCATGTGGCACCAACCTAAGCAGGCACATTTGCAGGGCCGTCAACCTCCACTGCCCCAGGACCTGTCACAGCACCACCTGCACCTCTTCCTAAAGGCATGGCACCGACAAGGGGACATACTTCTTCAACTGGCACCCAGACCACCCCTGCTGCAGTCATTGACCCAGCAGATTTTCAGCGGATGCAACGGAACTTGGACCGTATGTTGAGGAAAATGACCAGGCTACAGCAGGAGGTGGCACAAGTGAGTAGGAGGGTGTGTGCCATAAAAAAGACCCTGTGGAGGGCGAACTTGTAAACAATATACCCTCAGCCATGATTCCCTCCCCTCCCTCCTCTTTCCTGGTTCTTTTCATTAGTGGGTTTAGGGGGCTTAGTGTTAGGTTAGAATAGGCTGTTAGTTTAGTTAGTAGTAGTGGGTGGGGGTATGATACTTTTAATATCTGTTTTTTATTATCTGGGTGGGTGGGTGGTAGATGATGTTGGGGTTTTGGGGTTTAAAAAAAACCAACAAAAATAATTTATAAAATATAAAAATACAAAAAAATATATATTTGTTTAGTATAAGATAGTATGTGTTTAGGTTAGTATATGTTGTCTTCCATGTGTCCCGTCTTATAATGGGGGTGGGGGGCTGATGTTTAGATCATTTCGTTAAGTGTGATAAGTAAGTTTAGCTTAGGTTAATTAGGGCCAGTTGTGGGTAATGCGTAGTTAGGATAGGTTAGGTTAGGTAAGGTGTTTCCCCTGCTTTTAACTTCTGTTTTTACTGTTTAATAATGATTTAGGTAACCCTTTACAGTATGTGTCACATGCTTGGGGATCAGGGCCTTGGCATGAGTGAACAGTGTCTCTTTAGTATTAGCTTTTGTGTCCCATCCTGCAACCAAATCCCAACTGAGCTGTTACATTGGCAGCTACACCAAAGCTACTTTGCTAAGATTCTGCCATCCATTGCACTCACCACTCAAGGTTACTATGGATCCCAAAGTGTTGTTAATTTTTGATGTATGTTTTCAATGTCACATACTTTGCTACCAGAATTGGTATTGAGGTCACTCTGTTAAGTCTGCCTGCAGCCTGATGTCCAGGAAAATCATTATAAGGTGAGTGGTAGTATGCTCTCATGTAGCATGGTATATGTAACTCACACCTATCATTTGTTACAATGTTCAGCCCGGTTACATATTTGTACGTAAACTCATACACATCCATTCATGCAGTATGGTGTGTGTTAGGTAAAATTTTGGTCAAATGTCACATACGTAGGTTTTGGCTTGAAGAAAAAGTTGAAGGCAATAATTTGTGGCTTAGGCATCCCTTGAGGAAGCGTTATTCTGTTCAACACTGCATTATGGTGTATAGTTTATATTTTCCTCAGAATTAAGCCTCAGGAAGGGCAGATGATGGTACAATCCAGACCACTGTGCATGGTTATCAGCCAACATTCTTTCAGGTCAGGTGTATTGACAATCTAAAATCATTGACCTGAGGTAAACATCACTGATCTCCCTCACGGTTGATGTGTCACATTACACAGAGACAAAGTTGTTGTGTAAGTGCTATTTATTTGAAAGTGCTGTAGTGCTATATGTACATTGTCCATGATTGTGAGTCCATTAGTGTGACACCTTCCATTGTGATCCTACACAAGTGCAAAAGGACATGTCATTGGACATGCTGGGGTGAAGTGTCAGACAGAGCAGAGCAGAGGGACAGGATTTGCCAATGAGTTAGTGAGAGACAATCACAGGGCAGGGTGACAAGATAAACAGTGGCTGAAGAACAGTGCTTGAGTACAGTTGTTGCAAGACTGGCATGTTACAAAGCACAAGACCTTGGCAATAGGTGGTCATGTGGCAGGGACTAGTGCTACCAGGTACTCCTACGGGTGAAGGTGATCTGTTCCACGTCTTCATCTTCTGATGTGTGTGTTGTCTCCTCTGCCCTTGGTGGTGGTGGTTGTGAAGGGGCAACACACACCTCAGTGTTTGAAGACGTGGAGTCAGACATCCCGGTAGCTGCCAACTGTGGGGCTATGAAGGGCAGTACTGCAGCAAGGAGGAGCTGCTGGTTCTTAAGTATAGCAGCCACATCACTGTGGTAGGCAGCCAGGCCGGCACTGACGGGTTCAATATTGCATTTGTGCACGTGTTGACAGGATTGTTGTTGTAGGTGTTGTGTCAACTCTCTTACAGCTGTGCTGATTTCCTTCAACCTTTTTTTAAGTTCCTGCAAGATTGATGTTCGCCCTTGCATGGCTGCTGCGTGTTCTGCAGTTGACATCATGCACCCCCTCTAGGCTGGCTGCCATATTTTCCATCCCCACCCGCACCTCCTTGGCCAGCTCCTGCTGTACTCCAACTACAGTTCTCTCAAAGCTGGTGCCAGTGTCATCAGAGTCCTCAGCTCTGTTGGAGCTGGCCGGTCGTACAATTGGGGTGGAGGGTGGGTCCTCTGTGATGGCTGCTAGTTCTGTGCTCCTCCTTGTGACTGAAGGTGGGGTCTGGAGGGTCCCAAGGACATCTTGGAGGGTCTGCTGGCTGATGTTTGTCAGCTCGTCATCCATGTCATCAGGGTAGTCCTGGACAGGCATATCCGTAGGAGAGCCATCGTCCTCTGCAATGAGATATGGTACAATTAGTGGGTCTGTTTTTGGGATTTGTAATGTGACGTGCCTGCCTTCCTATTAGTTTCACATTGTTATCTTGGTTCCTGTTCATTGTTCCTGTCTTTCATATTAGCATTCTCCCAGGCCTATGCCCCACCTGCATGTCACATATATTGTGGTTAGTTTGGGGACTTGTCCGCATCACATCCTCTAGGTGTTGGTTCTGGCCTAGTTGTGAAGTTCCACCTTCTTGTCCAACTCAACCCTCCGTCTACTTCCAGTCTCTGATATTTCACATCCACCTATATGTTGCTGAGACCTAGCATATACTATGTATTCTATTGGCATGGCACGATACGGGTGTCAGCATTGGTAGTGTGTACTGCTGATGTTGGGAAATGTGTGCTACATTGGATTGCACTGATGGTCCTAGCAGTGTTTCATTTCCTCCTCTGACTGTGCGGGTGTATTTCTGTAGCCAGTTACATATGTCCTCCCCCTCAATGCTGTTGTCTGAGCAGTATGACATTTGGGAAGTTGTATGGTGTCATTGGAGCTATTGTGACCCAGGCATAGGGTGGACCCTGACATATGCAGCATGGGTATGACATTAGTGCTGTGTACCTCATAATGTTTATGACAATGGCTGATGTTTGTAGCAACTATGGACAATCACATTTGACAGGATTGGAACATTTGTACTGATTTCAGGGTATTGATAACGTTGTCATCCTGAACCCTCTAATTTGGGTGTGTTTGATCCATGGGGATGTTACTGCCATTAGCTACTTGACCTGCACACACAGCAGAAGTGGTAGTGGCAACTGTTGTCAATGTTAAATTCCACTTGCAGATATGGCCTGAGATTGTTAATTGGGCCCTAGTTCATGTAGGGAGAATACTGGCTGACATGTGACAGCATGCCAGTTTTACGTTGTACCCTACCCTCCTGGCCTGGCTTTACCTTTCCAACATCCTTGGCATGGCAGCATACCCCCATGCAAAGGTTGTTGGTGTAGTGTAGTACTGTGCCCCAGGTTTCCTCTGAACGGGCCATGCCCCCGTACTGTGCCCCTTTACCCATTCCACTCCCTGAATATTATGACTTCCATGCATTGTGTAGTAGGTATGTCCCCCCCTGGTTGCAGTTACCAATTAGGCATTTTAGTGCTTAGTTAGGTTTCCTTTTTCTACTTTGAAAAGTAATAAGCCAGAACAATCGTAGATTTTTTTAGATTGATAGAAGATCAAAGGGCCCCGCAAAATCCAGAGAAACCTTTATCCATGGACTTTATCCATGGACCATCACGCAATAGAAAAGTATGTAACTTAGTTTCTGACGTTTGCCAATGCTTGTCAAAAACCAAGTACATTTCACAATCAGGCACCCATTTGTTAACTTGGGCATCCATTCCTGGCCACTATTACTACTGTTTGAGATTGTGTACAGTGGCCGTAACTCCGAGGTGACCTTCATGCAATTTGTTAAATAAAGACTTCTTCAGCATTACAGATAGAACTAGAAGATCATGTCTCACCAGAAAACTTTCCACAATGGACAACTCACTGGCTACTTGGGCAAATGTCTTCAGACTGGACTCCAGATTCCTATCTTTTGGCCAACTTTCTTTAACAAACTTAAACACCTTTAGTGAAATGGTGTCTTTTTGTTAGGCTTCTAACCATTCTTCTCTTGAAATAGCACAATCATTATTGATACTTTCATCACCCCCAAGCGGTACTTAATATCAGTAGCGTCTGGTACCCTAAACATTTGGTAGGGCAACCAACCAAACATTCAGGGTACCAGCCGCATGTGGTACTTATATCTGCTCTGATGACAGCATAATTAAATAGCAGAGTGCGGCGTCTTTGAACATGCTGCCGCTCACTAGTTCTTTACTGCTAACCACCGGAAGGTGGCAGGCTTGTACTATACACCACACTCCCGTCGGTTACACTTTTTGGTCATGCCCGATTTTCACGCAAACGTTTTTCAAGATAGTATTACTAAGCATGTCATGAACTGACAACAACTACAATCCTCCGGTTTTGTGCTTTGCGCAGCAACTCAATACCCTTGGTAGTCATATCCTGTCCATTTACCAGTTTTACGAGGTTTTGTTACCAATGTGAATTTGCGTGTTAGGTGCCAGTAGCATTGCAAAGGTGCCAAATGGTCCAAGGTATGAACAAAGAAAATGGGCTCACTGGCTGCTGTTTGGTTAGAAAAATACAGCAATAATCAAGGTTAAGTGGGCCTCACAGGCCTATGGCTCTGGGCCCTGGTGCAACGGCACTTGTTGCAAGATGGATAGTTTCTCCCCTGCTGCTAGGTGCCCAGCATTGACACGAGTGCCACCAATAAAGCCCTCATGACCTGAGCTTTATTTCTCCACAGCAATATTGTACCCAATAATTTAGCACATCTTGAGATCTCGACACAGTCGCCAATGCCACGTTTGTACCCAGAAATGGATTTTCCAGCCCGATAGCACTGGAGGTCCAAGAATGCTCTACTACATTGTTGGCAATACAACTGATGTGGTAATGGCAATACCGCCATGAAACGTGCAGTATTGCCGCTGGTCATGCACCCTTAACTATGTGAGATAATACTGCAGCATTAAATACTGCTACAGAGGGGTGCAGTACGGTGAGGTAATACCTTCGCGATCAAGGGTCTGCACCTTGGTATGGATGATAATCGATGATAAGGGGAAGATTTTCACAGTGGCGGCGCTGCCATCAACATTAAAAGAAAGGATTCATAGATGAAAAATGAAAATATACTTACCTTTGCTGATTCGCCTCTTCCACTCCTCGTGCAGTTCCTTGGCTCTCTGAGTGCAGCAATTGAATGCTCCACATCAATCTAGACTCTGCTCTCATGCTGCTGATAATGTTGGCAGCATGAGAGGAGTGCCAGGATTGGCTGCAGCGGGCTGCCTCGACGCTCCAGCAGCCACTGGCGATCTGTGCCTGCTCTCCACTCAGCTGTCTCAAACGGCTGAGTGGAGAGGTTTACACTACACGTTCAGGCTGGCCGTCGCAAGATGAGCAGCCAAAATGACCTGTGCAGGGTAAACTGTTGAGAGAGCATCACTCCCCTCCTGGCAATCAGCAGGAGTGGACCCGCCCCCAAACAAGGGTCGGCTGGGGAAGGTTAAAATAAAATGATAATAAATGTATTTTATGACCATTTTATTTTTCACCTTTTTGGTGGTGCTGGCAGCAGGGGGCATCCCAAGGGAGCAGCCGCCGCCTGCTTCATACTAAAGTTGCTCTCTTGTAGCCTGGCAAGAATTCTCACCAAGCTTGCTGACGCCTTTCCAGAACCATTACCATTGAGCATGTAAATAAATGGTTTTTGATCTGTCAACACCTCAAACTTTGGCCCATATTTATACTTTATCAGCGCCGCATTTGCGTCATTTTTTGACGCAAAAGCGGGGCAAACTTTCAAAATACAATTGGGGCATATTTATACTCCGTTTGCGCCGAATTTGCGTCTTTTTTTTCGACGCAAATTCGACGCAAAATTAACTCCATATTTATACTTTGGCGTTAGACGCGTTTAGCACCAAAGTTCATGGAGTTAGCGTCATTTTTTTGCGTGAACACCTTCCTTGCGTTAATGATATGCAAGGTAGGCGTTCCCGTCTTAAAAAATGACTGCGATGCATATGCGTCGTATTTATACTCCCGGGCGTGGGCGGGTCTAAAAAACCCGCATTTACGCCGGATTTTAGCGCCTGGGTCAGGGCAGGCGTTAAGGGACCTGTGGGCTCAGAATGAGCCCAGAGGTGCCCTCCCCTGCCCCCAGGGACACCCCCTGCCACCCTTGCCCACCCCAGGAGGACACCCAAGGATGGAGGGACCCACCCCAGGGACATTAAGGTAAGTCCAGGTAAGTATATATATATATTTTTTTTTTGTGGCATAGGGGGGCCTGATTTGTGCCCCCCTACATGCCACTATGCCCAATGACCATGCCCAGGGGACAGAAGTCCCCTGGGCATGGCCACTGGGCAAGGGGGCATGACTCCTGTCTTTGCTAAGACAGGAGTCATTTCAATGGGGGATGGGCGTCGTAAAAAAATGGCGCAAATCGGGTTGTGGCGATTTTTTTGCCTCAGCCTGACTTGCACCATTTCTGGACGCCCATACGCCATTTTCCCCCTACGCCGGCGCTACCTGGTGTACGTCGTTTTTTTTAACGCACACCAGACAGCGCCGGCGGCTAACGCCGGCTAACGTCATTCAATAAATACGGCGCCCGCATGGCGCTTCAGAATGGCGTTAGCCGGCGCTAATTTTTTTGACGCAAAACTGCGTTGGCGCAGTTTTGCGTCAAAAAGTATAAATATGGGCCAATTATATTTTGAAAGTTTGCGCCGTTTTTGCGTCAAAAAGCGGCGCAAATGCGACGCAAAAAAAGTATAATTTGTGCCCACTAAAAGGTCCTACATTTCTCAATGGCACATGAACAAACCAATGTTTCTCGTTAAATTGTACTGTAATTGAACTCAGTGAATGTTAGAAAATGAGAAGCAAAAGCGATGGTATGTTCTTTACTTTTCACCCATTTGGGCAACACAGACCCCAATCCCATCTGGTTAGCATCTATTGTTAAAAAACAAGGCTCGCCGGCAGTAAATGCTGAAAGAATGTGAGCAGAACTAATAAGGGCTTTAATTTTCAAGAAAGCCTCATCAGCTTCACCAAACCACACAAACCTCTGCCCTTTCTCAAGGAGGGACCTTAATGGTTGTAGTACTAAGGCGTACCCATGAATAAAACGTGAATAGTACTTACAGAGACCAAGAAATAACTGGAGAGTGTCCTTATTTTTGGGTGGATTGGCATCTTGAATAGCCTTGATCAGTGACATCCTAGGGTTGATACCTTGATCATATATGCAATTCCCTTGATAGTCCAACTGAGAAGTTACATTTCTCCTTTCTTGATGTAATATCAACATCTTGAAATTTACTCAACACTCTCTCAAGTAATAAATTGTGCTCTTGGACAGTCTGTGAAAAGATTAGGACATCGTCCCGGAATGTTGGACCCCAGGGATTACCTTTAAAATAGAGTCCATGAATTTCTGGAACACTCTTGCTGTAAAGGCCAAACCAAAGGGCATCTGGAGGAATTTGCATGCTCCAAATGGGGTAATGAAAGTGGTGAGGTCTTGACTCTGTGCTGCAAGCAGTATTTGGTGATATGCGGATTTTAGATCAAACAACAAAAACACCTTGGACCCCCCTAAGTTGGCTAAAAGCTCCTGCACCTTGGGCAAATGGTGACAGCCGACCACAATGTTATTATTTAAGGTGCGAAGGTCCAGACACAAGTGGATTTCACCAGTCTTTTTTCTGACAATCACAACTGGACTGACCCATTTAAAGGATTTGGTTGACTGAATAACACCATCTACACACAATTTGTCTAGTAAAGTTTTTAGTTCAACTCTAACACTCATGGGAATCGACCTGACTATATGTACTATGGGGACTACTGACTCCTTCAGCTTAATAAAATGCTGAAATCATGTGATATTCCCAATGCTGTCAGTGAAAATACCTGGCATTTTGCACACAACACTGTCTACTATTGTCTTGTCCTCAGATTCAATGAAAGAGATGTGATTTCTTGCCAGCACGATAGGTTTATAAGACCTTGGGACACACATCATACCTAGCCTGGCTTGAACTTGTCAACCTATGGAGTTAAGTCACTTTCTGCCACACACATTTTAGTGACCACATTTCGGTTTAAACATGTGAGCATCTCAATGAAATACCCCAGCAAGTGTATTACGTGCACTCCAAAGGCTTTCGAGTTGATATCCATTTCAGTTAATGGGGTATTACTCCACTTGTTATTACACAAGATCTCTGAGATAATCATAATTATTGCACCTGAATCCGCCATCATACTCAGAGATACTTCCCCAATGTGAGCCAAGCACCAAGGTCTTTTAGCTTTGCTAGCCTTGTTGGAGTCATGTGTAATAGTCAAAAGGGTGTTTTAGAAAAATCTTCTTCACACTGATCGTTATCCAGCTCAATCCTACTTACACTAAGCTGAGCCTTCGCGTTCCTAGAAACACTCTGAAAATGCCCAACTTAATTTCATTTATGACACCTTTTGTTGACAGTTGGACAATTAGTGTAGTTAGCTAAGTGGGACTTGGAGCCACATCTGAAACACACACTTGGGCCCTCATTACGACCTTGGCGGGCGGCTGAAGCCAAGATCTGACCGCCATGCGGCTGCCAATGCAGCTGCACTCCCACCGCGGCCATCAGGAGATCCCCACTGGGCCGCCCGCCAGCCCAGCGGGGATCTCGGACGCAACACAGGAGCCGGCTCCAAATGGAGCCGGTGGTGTTGCGGCCGTGCGATGGGTGCAGTTGCACCCGTCGCACTTTTCACTGTCTGCGGTCGTAATATTAGGGATTTCACCATCAGCCTGCTGGTGGTGAAATCCGCCACAACAACCCTTGTGGTCCAAGACCGCCAGGGTTGTAATGAGGGCCTTGGTCCTTTCACATTAGTCCCTTTCCTTTGGTTAATTTTTGTAAATGTATTTCTCGTATGAATTGGTGTAATTGCGTTAGACTCCAAGGACACACCTACAGTAGACATCCCGTGCAAAACATTCTCAGAAGATACAGGACTGCTAGAAATGATAGACTTTAGCCAAATCAATCACTTCAGACAAAGTGGGGTCTCTACAACTCTGTAGTTTTTCCTGTATCTTCTTCGATGCACAGTGGACACAAACTGATCTCTAATGTACGTGTTCATCGAGCTCCCACAATTTCACACAGAGGCTAACTTCCACAATGCTGAGGTATACTCCTCCACAGACTCCTCAATATTCTGTTTACGTTTGAAAAAATGGAACCATTCAAGTTAAAACACTGGGGGGCGTTAGGCCTCTGGTGTCACTTTTTCCACCCCCAGCGTCATTTCATAACAGCGTCAGATCTGGCTGCATCAGACAACGACAATGATAAGCAAGGTAGGTGTTTCCCCTTTAAAAATCATGCTGCTTTGACGCAGCCGTATTTACATGCTTTTTGAAAAATGACATATGCTGAGAAATAGTCACGCTAATCGTCAAAATTGTAACACCTGTTCAGACCAGGAGTTAAAATGACTCTTTGGCACAGGTACATAAGGAGAACACACACAAAACACTCTGACAACCTGAAAGACAACATGAATTTACTCCTACTACAGCATGGGGCACCAAGAAGACCACTGTAACCCCCGCCATCACCACCACATCCACCAACACCACCACAATCACTGCCACCCACACCACAGGGGCAGCGCAGGATAAAGTATCACATCTACCACCAGCGGCCATCCCTGAATGTCCTCAGGGAGGAAGAGGTCATCACCTTATACCTGCTGTTGAGAGAGTCCAACATCAAACTGGTCCACCTCTTTGTGCCCAAACTGCAAGCTACATTCAACAGGGTGACCAACATACCACCACTGACTAAGCTCCCAGCCGTGCCACATATGCTTGCGTCTGGCTCGTTCCAGATCACTGCAGTACAAATGGGAGGAGTATCACAGCCATCGCTGTCAGCATTCCTCCCCTCTGTCCTAGATGCCATCATCCGCCTTACACCCCAATACACCCTCTTCCATAACACCCAGCAACTGTAGCAGGAAATAAAACAAGGCTTCTATGCCATTGCTGGATGTCCGCATGTGCTGGGAACCATGGACTGCACACATGTGCAACTCGTTCCTCCTGCTGCAACTGAACACTTATACAGGAACTGGAAACATACCCACTCAATGAATGTACAGGCCATTGTTGACCATCTTGGGTAGATCCTGAATGTGGTAGTCAAATACCCGGGCAGCATACATGATGCCTACATCTTCCGGCAGTCCATCATTAACCAGAGATTCCAGGATGGACAATATGGAAATGGCCTGCTTGTGGGTAAGCAAACAGCAAGTACCTAACTGACTGACACAATAACAAATAGATATGGGGGACAAAATACACAGATAACTGTCTGCCTGCACAGATAGGGACTGCAGGATGAAGTCCCTTACATATATTCTCCATGTTTCAGTACACATATGTGATGCAAAAGACCCTGATATACGAGTGAAGACATCTCAACCCAGTTTTGCACATGTTGCATGATGTAAAGGCACACAGCCATGCATGGCAGTTAGGAAATCTGCTCAACATCTCTGTGTGCCAGATAGGTGTACCATGTACACTGGGGAGTGGTCACATGCATCACACATGAGCCATCACCTGTGTCATGGCTCACACATCAGGGACTAGAGGCCTCATGTAATTGTAATTGTAATTGTAATCGTATTTATATAGCGCTTACTACCCCTGACGAGGCGTCGAAGCGCTTTTCGATGAGTAGCACGCTACTCCGGTACCCAACAAGAATTAGTGATGGATTAGTATAATTTAATAAGGAGTACAGTTTTAGTATTATTATGAGTTAATTTGAGTTGCGGATATGAGAGTTTGTTAGTTAGATTGACTGGAGTAATGGAGGGGTGGAGGAGGAAAGAAATCCAGAAGTGTTAATTGGGAGTTTATCCTTCATTTGCTCAATCCAAAGGCTTGAGATGAATAAAAGGGGGGCGGAGGGGAAAGAGGATGTGGAAGGGTTAGGGAGAGCATAGTAGCAGGGTGAGATGAATGCAGGAGAATTTAGTAGGGTTGTGTGGGAGGTCACAGAGGTAGAGTGAGGTTTGGTGAGTTAGATGTGGGGGTGGAGGGATGAGCTTAGGCAGAGATATTTAGGAGATGGAAGTGGTCGAAGGGATTTGGGATGAGTCCGAGTGAGAATGGAGGATAGTTTGATAGAGACATGACATAAGAGCGATGAGTAGATAAGTGTGATAAAAAGAGAGCAGAAATTCATAGAAACATGCCAGGCACAGAAACAACATATATACATATATATATATATTTATACACACACACACACATGACTTATACACACACATCTGCACATACAATACATAATTAGAAACATGGGTAAAAAATACTTAGTCGTCCATCCATCATCCTGGTAAAAAAGGCGGGAACTCCCCTACCTACCTCGAGGGTGGACGGGGCGTGGCTCAGCGGGCGGAGCCCACAGGTGCTCCACAAGGGGAGAAACCCTCCACTCTGTGTCTCCAGCAGAGGAAGACAGAAACCGCGCGTCCCAGTCAGACACAGACCACGCTCCAGCACATCATCAGCTCACCTCCAGGAAGGATTCCAGATCCCCTCCGCCATGGGATCTCTGAGCGCACAGAGAGTGTACAAGGTCCTACCGGCACAATGTGCCACGGAGCGATATTTTACTCATGCTTCAGTGGCACAGTGTGCGAGTCTATATTTACAAGGCCATGCAAAGCCACTTTGCCTGGCTTTTCGTGGCCTTGCAATTATGGACACTATTCACACATAACCCTGTGTGAAAGGAGCATTCCATGGGTGTTGTTTGGGGTGTACCCATGCATCACCTATGGTAGCTGAAGGTATATGATGCATTTCCACATAAACAAGGGTGGGAATGCAGCAGAATCGTACGCCACCTCAGGGGTGTCTTAAGAGTGATGCAAAGAGGAGAAATATCTTTATTCCTCCCCATATCATCGTCTCAGTATGTGTGCTGCCTTCTGCAGCACACATAGAAAGAGGGAAACACCTCTTATGATGGTTTTTGGGCAGGAAGGTGTCCCTTCCTCAACAAAAACAATCATCCCCACAATGCAGACACCCTTGCTCCATGGTGCAAGGCTGCCTGAGTTAATGCTAGGTAGCAATTTGTGTGCCACCGCAGGGGGAGAGGACAGAAAGGTGCTATATCCTGTAGATACAGTGCATTTATGCCTTTTCCCAGTGACTCATGGAAGCACATCAAGACACTTGCTGCGCCATCCTGTGCCACTGGCCTAGTAAATGAGGCCCATGGGCAGGTGACATGTAACTGTACAAATGTTCAATAGTATATAAAATAAATCCCATCTCACATGTGTGTAATGCTACATACAGACATCATCACCATGCTTCTGAAGCAGCAGCCTTGGCTGTAAGGTGCGCCCACATACACAAATTCTATCCTGAAAGCAAAGAACACCTACAACCCCGGATGCAAGTGTGAATGTGTACTTGCTATCCAACTTGTGTGTAAGTCTAGTTGATTGGACCCCGAGTCTGCAGGATGCCCCAAGTACTGTGTACCACTTCCCCTTCTTACAGACGTAGCACAGTGCAGGGACTTGTGTAACTGGACTACAGATAACCACCAACAAATTGCTAGGATACATGTGCTGTGTGCGAATCAATAGCATGGCAAGTCACATACCGTTGTCAATATGTTTGTGTACATCAGGACACAGAATGACTTGTAAATGTATGTGAGATCATAGCTGTAATGACCATTCTCCCAATCCACCCCTACGTCATAATCATGTCCTAAACAGGACCTGCTTCATTGTGGAGGAGTCTTTCAGAGTACACAAGTTTTACTTCGGGAGTCAGTTTATGTTTGGGGGCCAATTAGCTTACTCGCCAACAAGATCAACTAAACAAATACTAGTGTGCTCCAAATTACAAAACACATGTGCAGGGTATAATGTTCCATGGCCCAATAACAATGAGGAGCATGAAGAATGGGTCGATGAGTGTAGTGAAGATGGGGAGCAAGCAAAAGATGTAACATCAATAGCTGCAACATTGCTGATGAACCATATACTAGTCACGTGTGTGGTACATACAAGAATGACTCACACAATGTTAGAAGAGTGTTATCACAAGAAAAATGTGTATCTATGTTAGATAACACATATCATCACAACCAGTGTGTAGCCAAATTACCTGTGCAGTCACAGTATGAGAAAGTCATCCTGTTTGCATATACAACCAAATTTGACTGACTGAAAGTGTTGGTGACTGACCCTGTCTGTACCCTGGGGCTGCTAACTAAGCCTAGGGTCACTACTGTGAGTAAAAGGCATATGCAGAAGTGATACAAGTACAACTGCCAACTACAGTTTACTGTAAGTCTCTAGTAGATAATAGGGCAAGGAAGTTTTAACTGTCCGCTGTAAGCAAAATGTGATGCCAGGTGCAGAGCTGAAATCTGGAGGCAAACTGGCAGTGTCCCCCCTGATGGCAGGCCCCTGAATGAGGGGAGCATGAGCAAATTGCACCATTCACATATCCCTTCACGTGTGTGCATTAGCTATCACAACACTTGCCTGCACTGGAGACTGTCACATCCACCCCACCCCCAACTCCCAACCCCCATTGCCTGACAATGTGCAGCCCACATTCCAGGACAAATCCATCGCATCCCTGGGAGTAAACTAAGCAATGGATTCAGGTGCCAACACACAGTTGGCGCATGGGGGGCAAACCTTCAAAGGTGTAGTGTCAACAAAACAGGAAATAAGCCCTATGCATGGTCTGATCCCTGTAATGCAAATACTTTTACCCATGTACACTTACAAAACATACATTGAAAACATGGAAAGAGAGGAGAGTATAAAACACAACTATTCACAGGTAACACAGCAAACCATATGACTATAAAAATGAGTCCCAAATGACACCATACAGAGATTCACATATTTCATCCACTGCATTAAAAAACTGATGCATTGTCCCAATGCGTGTCTTTTCAGCCATTGCATTTGCCAAACATTGAAGCTTCCCATGCGACGCGTCAGGACTTCCTCATGGTGTTTCATCATGCATCCTCAAAAATTCAAGGCGTGAAGCATAAAAAAAAATTATGCATTGGCTCAAAACGTGCCACACCAGCACAGGAAGTGATGCAATGGATTAGCCATGTTGCAAACTAGGAACTGTAAAGTTACTTTCACTTTCTCTTACACTCACATTGTTTATGTCTGTGCATGGGAGAGGTTGTGTGGTGCTGGAGTTCTGTTGAGGAGTGCTGTTACAGGAATCTTTTGTGCTGTCTGCTGTCTCTGTTGTGTCTCTGACGTCTGTTTTGTTGTGTCTATTTGTATCTTGTGTTGTAATTTACTGTGTATTGTCTGGTGGTAGTCTGTTGGAGTAGTTGGGTGTAGTTTGTGATTTTCTTTTTGTATTGAGTGAATCATGGGTTTAGGTTGGGACATGTCAGTGAAGGAAAGGACCCTTGTCATGAGTGCCAAGGAGTTGTGGGGCTTCATATGGCTGGTCATCCACTACCTGCCATATATGGTGGCCATGGGAGGGCGAGTGATCCTGGGGTACAGGACGGAGGCGCACAAGCCGGAGTGGGAGAAGGTCCGCTTCAACATGCAACGGATCTTCAAGGTGGAGCGGACAACCCACCAACTCAAACAACGATGGACAGACATCATCTCGCGGGAACGTGACCTCCTGGACTACCTCAGGATAGAGGTTGGTGGAATTGTTGGTAAGTACACAATCTTTGTGAGCGATTCCTGTATCACATTTGCAAGTAGATTTCTGCTGCCCATAGGACCTCCTTTACTAAGTTAGGACACAGGGCACGGCTGCAAGCCATGTTGCTGCGCAAACCAACATCCCTCACAAGTGCAGCAATGTGCTGAAAATTTGACATATAGCACGGTCTTGTACTTATCCCTTGTGCTACCCCCACAAATTGCCAAATTGCTGATGAACACCAGTGCAGGCACCCTTGTGTCATGTTGCAAGGGTACATTGTTGCCAGGGACGAGTGTTCATATGCAGGAAGGGACACCTTACTGCCCATACACAATCATCAATGGTGTTGTCCTATGTCTATGTCTATAGCAGCACAACTAGGAAGCAGGAAAATATGGATAAAGAAGGTATTTCATTCCCATAGGGGCACTGTAATGCTCCCTCTGACGTCACGTATGACTCTGATGCATTACCAGCCTTGTGCCCATGGCCAGGCACACTGTGCCACATAAACTCACCAGACATGTTGCTCTGGTGGTGCAGGATGAAACGTGGGCTGGTAACTGTGGCCCATTGTGTCAGTGGTTGACATATGTCAGGGCTCAAATGCCATCACACCCCAAGCATGACACAAAGGTTTCCCAAAACTGGGCTGTCATGCCTCCACACTGAGCAGTGTCCTTAGCATATCTGCGGACACTTTCCTGTTAGCACCACAGTGCACATGTCACCAGATGTGCTGTGGGCAGCCTGAGGAAGTGTGCACATTTCCAGTAATTGGCCTGCTTCCAGGGCATATGTCAACATGTGCCCCTCAAAGAGATGTCCATTAGCATTAGAGATCCAAATTTGAGACACTTCAATGGAACATGTCTCATGTAGATGAGGCATGAAGTATCTGACTATGTACATAGTCATAACATGTTGAAAGTCATACACCTGTAGAAGTTAGAAACATGTTTGTACCTGAAATGAAAATGTAGTGGTTTGGGGATGGAGAAAACATGTATGTTAGTTGTCTTTGACCATACATCTATGACATCTGACGATGTCTGTTAAATAAGGGGACAAGAATGTCTAACTAATGTTTTATGTTGCATAGTCATGTACATGTGATGACAAGAGTAAGGCAGGAGTATTGCTAGTTATGGCTGATAATATCCTATGAGTCATGTAGATGGAGAGTGCCATTACACTCAGCTAGCCTTGAAAGATTGTGGGGTAGTAAGTCATTTGAAAGCCGTACACTAAGAACCTGAGACATGTATGTATGGTATCATCACATATCTGTACATATCAGCCTGGCCTACTATTGAGGCATGTCCATTGGCCTATTTGAGTTGTTACAACCATAAGGCGTGTATATCCATTTGCAAGTTGTAGGAAGGTAGCCTCTTTCTAGCCTTGTTACCCCCACTTTTGGTCTGTTTGTGAGTATACGTCAGGGTGTTTTTACTGTCTCACTGGGATCCTGCTAGCTAGGACCCCAGTGCTCATAGTGGAAACCCTATTTGTCAGTGTGTTTTATATGTCTCACTGGGACCCTGCTAGCCAGGACCCCAGTGCTCATAGTTTGTGGCTTAAATGTATTCCCTGTGTGGTGCCTAACTGTGTCACTGAGACTCTGCTAACCAGAATCTCAGTGCTTATGCTCTCTCTGCTTTTAAAATTGTCACTGCAGGCTAGTGGCCATTTTTACCAATTCTGATTGGCACACTGGAACACCCTTATAATTCCTTAGTATATGGTATCTAGGTACCCAGGGTATTGGGGTTCCAGGAGATCCCTGTGGGCTGCAGCATTTCTTTTGTCACCCATAGGGAGCTCAGACCGTTCTTACATAGGACTGCCACTGCAGCCTGAGTGAAATAACGTCCATGTTATTTCACAGCCATTTTACACTGCACTTAAGTAACTTATGAGTCACTTATATGTCTAACCCTCACTTAGTGAAGGTTAGGTGAACAGTTACTAAGTGTGAGGGCACCCTGGCACTAGCCAAGGTGCCCCCATATTGTTCAGGGCAATTTCCCCGGACCTTGTGAGTGCATGGACACCATTACACGCGTGCACTCCATATAGGTCAATACCTATATGTAGCTTCACAATGGTAACTTCGAATATGGCCATGTAACATGTCTAAGATCATGGAATTGTCCCCCATGCCAAATCTGGTATTGGGGTGTCAATCCCATGCATCCCCGGGGCTCCAGCGTGGACCCCGAGTACTGCTAAACCAGCTCTCTGGGGTTTTCACTGCCGCCACCGCTGCTGCCAACCCACAGACAGGCTTCTGCCCTCCTGGGGTCTGGGCAGCCCAGTCTCAGGAAGGCAAAACAAAGGATTTCCTCTGAGAGAGGGTGTTACACCCTCTCCCTTTGGAAATAGGTGTCAAGGGCTGGGGAAGAGTAGCTTCACCCAGCCTCTGGAAATGCTTTGAAGGGCACAGATGGTGCCCTCCTTGCATAAGCCAGTCTACACCGGTTCAGGGATCCCCCAGCCCCTGCTCTGGCGTGAAACTGAACAAAGGAAAGGGGAGTGACCACTCCCCTGTCCATCACCACCCCAGGGGTGGTGCCCAGAGCTCCTCCAGTGTGTCCCAGACCTCTGCCATCTTGAATGCAGAGGTGTGAGGGCACAGTGGAGGCCTCTGAGTGGCCAGTGTCAGCAGGTGACATCAGAGACCCCTCCTGATAGGTGCTTACCTGGTTAGGTGGCCAATCCTCTGCATCTCCCTCTTCGACTTCTGCCAAGGATCGACCGCTGACTGCTCCAGGACGCCTGCAAAACCGCAACAAAGTAGCAAGACAACTACCAGCAACATTGTAGCCCCTAATCCTGCCGGCTTTCTCGACTGTTTCCTGGTGGTGCATGCTCTGAGGGCTGTCTGTCTTCACCCTGCACTGGAAGCCAAGAAGAAATCTCCCGTGGGTCGACGGAATCTTCTCCCTGCTAACGCAGGCACCAAACTTCTGCACCACCAGTTCTCTGGGTCCCCTCTCATCTTGACGAGCGTGGTCCCTGGAACACAGGAGCTGGATCCAAGTGACCACGACAGTCCAGTGGTCCTTCTGTCTAAATTTGGTGTAGGTAAGTCCTTGCCTCCCCAGGCCAGACAGTAATCCTGTGTACTGCATGATCTGCAGCTGCTAGGGCTTCTGTGCACTTTTGCAAGGAATCCTTCCTGCACAGCACAGCCCAGGTCCCAGCACTCCATTCTGCATTGCTCAACTCGCTGAGTTTACCACTTACTTGGTGGGACACTCGACGACCCCCATGCTCAGATTTCTTGAACACCTGTTCAAGTGCTTCTGCAGGTGCTGCCTGCTTCTGCGTGGGCACTCTATACTGCTGAGTGCCCCGTCTGTCTCCTCCTCCAAGGGGCAACCTCCTGGTCCTTCCTGGGCCTGGGTAGCACCCATTTTCTTCAACCATGAACTTTGCAGCTATCAAGGCTTGTTTGTGGTCTTTCTGCGTGGAAATAACTCTGCCTCCTGCAGCACACCGTGGGACATCTTCTGTGCAAAGGGGAAGTTCCTGCCCTCTTCCATTGTTACAGAATCTTCAGCTTCTTCCACACAGAGGCAGCCATTTTGCACCTTCATCCGGGGTTTAGTGGCCTCCTGCTCCCCCTAGACAGTTGCGTGACTCTTGGACTTGGTCCCCTTCCTTTACAGGTCCTCAGGTCCAGGAATCCATCTTCAGTGCTTTGCAGTCAGTTGTTGTCTTTGCAGGATCTCCTATTACGACTTTAGTGTGTTTCTGGGGAAGTAGGGTAACTTTACTCCTACTTTTCAGGGTCTTGGGGTGTGGTATCTTGGACACCCTTAGTGTTTTCTTACACTCCCAGAGACCCTCTACACACTACACTAGGCCTGGGGTCCATTCGTGGTTCGCATTACACTTTTGGAGTATATGGTTTGTGTTGCCCCTAGGCCTATTGCATCCTATTGTATTCTACAGTGTTTGCACTACTTTTCTAACTGTTTACTTACCTGATTTTGGTTTGTGTGTATATTTTGTGTATTTTACTTACCTCCTACGGGAGTATATCCTCTGAGATACTTTTGCCATATTTTCACTAAAATAAAGTACCTTTATTTTTAGTAACTCTGAATATTGTGTTTCTTATGATATAGTGATATATGATATAAGTGGTATAGTAGGAGCTTTGCATGTCTCCTAGTTCAGCCTAAGCTGCTTTGCTATAGCTACCTCTATCAGCCTAAGCTGCTAGAACACTACTAATCTACTAATAAGGGATAACTGGACCTGGCACAAGCTGTAAGTACCATCAGGTACCCACCATTAGCCAGGCCAGCCTCCTACACAAGTCATGTGTAATGCGCAAAATTTGACCAGTGTTCATTGCTCAACATTTACAGTGCTATGTCTCGTGCTATATCTTGCAGGTGGACGAGAGCCGTACACCACTGGAGAGGTGGAAAGCTTCTGTGACCCCAATGCTACCATTCTTTATGTGTAATTGTGTAATGGCTAGTGCAAGGATTGTGTGTGATGTTGTATGGAGTGTGCAATGCCATGTACAAAAGTGCATGTATACAAAGTGAAGCTCTATACGCTATGCATGTGTATGGACAGTAAGATGGAAGTTGGGCCCTTGATGTGCATTTGCATCTGACTAATGTCAAGGTGGTTATGATTGCTATCACTGAGGGCCCACAAATATGCTGATATTACCAAAGAGCAAAGACTGCAATGCCAGGATCTGTGAACAAATGTGATTGTGGAATCATAAAATAACATGGCAGGGCACTGTATACCTGAGTAAAGCTTTTCATATGCACAGAAAAGCTGCTGTTAGTCACGGTGCAATCTATGCCTGATGTGTCTGGCTAGCCCACACATGGTGTATGATTCAAAACATATTAATGACAGTAAGGACATGCGTCATAAGTACAGTGTCCTACACATCTATGCAGGGTGACAATATGTGGTTCACAGAACATGTTCCTCCTGTGTGTGCCACAGGAACATCACAGTAAATCATGTACTGCCAGCACTGAGGACTGTGTGAATAGTGCCCTAAGATGACCAGGGCAGTAGTCGACATACCACACTTCGATTTGCAGTTGAATTGCCCACTCATGTGGTGTGTTGCACCATACTCTATGTTGTGTGTATCAACATTGCTATCCCTGTCATCTTCAAGTATCTGGAAATGTGTGTTAGACTAGAGGGATGTCCGTACAACAGTGTTATATGACATGCCAATACCTAATTCAACTTCAGATAGTGCTGGCCCTGATAGTCTACAGGATGCATTGCAAACAGGTACATACAATGAACAGCATTAACCATTGCTGTTCCAAGATCCCTTTGCAGATGAGATGTAGGGCATGCATGCACCCACCTATTAAATGGATGTACTGCATGCTGGTGTGCAGCAAGGTGACATGAATTGTGCACCCATATGTACAGGCAATGTGCTGCATAGTTGGACACATACAGTTGCGCAGGAGTATGCTAAGAGTCATGGTGTGGCCCACCATGTATTTACATAAATGGATATGGGAGTACTTTCATGCATCTCTGTGAGATGTGAGTGAGCTATCCACCCTTCATTTTCACATATGATAGTGGTCACATGTATAATCAATGTGGCAATGTTTCCAGATATGTGTCCTTGCCATCTGAGCAAAAAAAGGGGTCCCTGAAGCTAATGTGGTAGCTCTCTCAGGGAAATGAAAGCTGCACCTGAAATAGAAATAAGAGCTACCCTAAAATTACACTTTGTATATAAATATACTACAAAGAGTCACAATTCAACAATATTTACCTGATAATGTATGTCAACAAATGTAATGGCTATATGTCCAATCCAAAGTTATAATGATATCATAACCTTAATAACAATGCATTTCATTACATAAAAACATACAATAATTTCATTTATATTTTATTAAATCTTCTCAAATACATGATAGAACAACAATATATAACATCACTCATACCACATTCACACACCAATATTATATACAAAAGAAATTATTTTTAACAAAATGCACATACTATAATGAATTATAAATGTATATACATGTATACAAAAAGTTATAAAATCCAATGTAACAATACTCCTATACAGTACTTCATAACCATAGTAGGAACCAAAGGCCTACGCGCGTTTCGGAGATCCCCTCAAATGGAGGCCACCTTCGTCAGGGCCGTTCCCAGAGTTGTATTCACAAAATAGATACAACCGCCATCGGAAGGACATTTATGTTCCTTGAAATGCCATTTTTTTTGTATATAGGCCACAATAGGGAATGATATCTGGTATATAAAATACATACGAAAACAACCTTGAATTTGTGGAGTCCGATATCCAAGCTGTTACAAATATAAAGTATATATGCTACCTATATACAAAGAACACAAACATAGTATAATTACAACTAACAAAAAAGAAAAAATACAAAATATACATACATGCATTACAAAACCCATTCATACAGTGCACAAAACAAGACAACCAAACTAAGTGCCATCTTATGCCTATATAACACACCAAATTCATGCAGTGCATGTCATGCTTTTAGCTCTAAAGCTTTAACAAAATGAATTATAAACCGTGATATCCTTGGATCAAATATATGTCATATATCCCCACATATTAATTTCAACCAGAGTGATTACGAGATCAGTATTTTACTAATCCCATTTTCTTATTATGGTCACATGTTAACCTATGGAAATCTCTAAATAGAGGTTGGAATAAGGAATAGACAATCTTTTTGGATGCAGAAGCAAAGGACCACTTGTAGTTTGCCAAATTAGGTTTAAATGTTTAGAATTACCGAACATATACAACCAATTAATGGCTACAACAATAGTTACATGAATAATGATTATTATAGTACCTAACGCGACCAAGGTCCCGTTATGTCTGTTTACCTTTCTTATTGGATGGCTCATAAATACAGAAACCTCTGTAGCCCACTGCTGTTATAATTTGGATCCGTCACTCCAGTATATATAATGGCTGTTTGAATCTAAAAACAGACGAGTGAACAGACGAGTGAATAAAACATTTTCCAACTAACTTTATGAGAACATAAATTTCTTGTAATTGTTAGCTCAATGTTACATTCTGCTAACAAATTAGATATTCTCACCAAAACGTTTATCTTAGAAGGAAATGGCTATCTTTAAACCGACACAAGTTGGCTACAGCTATAAGCTCGATATTATCTCTTACTGACAAATGTGCCGCTACCGCAAAACACTTACCGTAGCCATCGATGCAACATGACCACCCACATGTGTCCTTGCCATATTAGACACATAGGGGGTTATTACAACTTTGGAGGAGGTGTTAATCCGTCCCAAATGTGACGGATATACCACCAGCCGTATTACGAGTTCCATAGGATATAATGGACTCGTAATACGGCTGGTGGTATATCCGTCACTTTACCGTCACTTTTGGGACAGATTAACACCTCCTCCAAAGTTGTAATAACCCCCATAATCTTGTGAGACATGTCATCTAACTTACAGTACTTGCTCAGATGATTTTACTAAATGCCAATGGATCCAAGGGCAATGGAGTTTGCAGAAGTGACATTGATAAGCATTGTAACATGATGAGTGTGCCATACAATGATCACAAAACAGCATTTATCATAACCGTAGACAATGATGACATGGTCATTCAAAGATGTCCCAAGACAGGGCATTGCTATTGTGTAACATTCGCTTGGCCTTCATATCGTGACCATAATCGATATGGAGATGATGGATATAGGGCAAATGTCTATTCACTATGCCCTTGAAGATGTTATTGTAATTTGTGAAGTGCATCATGTGATGTCTGCAGATAGTATTTACATGAAATGCTTGATGTTCGTTTTTCAAATTAACCTTTGTATGACATGTATTCCTTCTGTTTACTCAGGAAACATGACCCCATCCCAGAAGCGGAATTTTGAAAAAAGGGCTGGCCACTATTCCCACATCCGTTATTTGCAAAAGGCCTTCAAGAGGATGGAGAAGACATATGACCAGGAGAGAGCATTGGGGTCCCAGAGTGCCTTTCCCCAACCAGCTCCACCCACCATGGAAAGCACAAGGCTCAGTCCACAGACAGGGGTGGGCATGCAGGGGTAGGTACATCCACCTCCACGACCACAACAACTTCCCCATCCACACCACAGGCCCCACCAAATGTACTTTGGGCAGTTTTTAAGTGGGACATTTGGCAGGAAGTGGTGGACAGGAAGTTACGGTTGTCCAGCCTGGAGCAAAGCATGACTAGCCGATCATCATGCTCTGGGAGATCAAGGCAGCCTTGATCAGACCATGAGGAGCAGGATGGCACAAAATGACACTTATCTCCCTTCCCCTTGTATATAGTTTTTTTATTGTGAGGTTTTCAACAGTTAGTGTTAGGTAAGTTGGTGTAGTGTAGGTTAGTTTCAGTACATAATAGGTTTTATTTGGGGTGGGTACTTTATTTTTGGGTTGTCATTATTGGGTGTTACTGGGGGTGATGTTTTAAGTCTGTGTAAATAAAAAAATAAACACAAATTAATATTTATATTTATATATATATATATATATATATATTTTTACTTGAAGCAATTTCACAATCCAGAAAAGGAAACCGGACACCAAGGCTATGCACTATTACATTTATTGACGCGTTTCGGCCGTAGCCTTGCTCACAATACCATTCAAATTAATTCTAGTGACATATAAACCTTAAAATGCCATAAACATAGACAAGGGACTCGTTTCGAAGACAGATATCTCAGGAGGGCAAAGTGTGGCAGCCATTTTGAAATATATCTATTCACATAGCAGAATGCTAACAAATAGTCTAAAGACGACATAGTGTCCATTATAACTTTTCTTTAAATAATGAATTCTATTTATATCAAATATTGTCTCCACTATAACAATCTATAGTAACTAATGTATATAATATAAATACATTTCACCATCTTTCAAGAAATATGTTCTAATTTAATTGTTCCATAAATAGCAAGACGTCAACTGCCCAAATATATCTCTTTCTCCAAATCACCACAGCTGAAGATACTGTCTTCTCCATAACTCACTAGTCATGTGCTCATACCTAAAGTGAGAAGTACTTTTACACTTCTAAACCCAATTTGCAATATTCGAAGAAACCAACCCCTGTAACTTACTAATATCCCTCTTAACATATATAATTTACTCATTCTTTTCTTTATTTATTTCTTTGTTTACTTGACTTATGCTGATGTAATGTCCTGGCTATTCTTAAATAGTAATATATAAATAAATATATATATATAAATATATTAAAATATCTATAGATACATATGCTATTTAATCCAAGAATAAATAAATAAATAAGTCTCCAAGTTGGTAACTCCTAAAAACTCCTTGCTATGCATATTCCCACAAAAATATATTAATTACTCACCCTATAGCATACTAAAAGTGCAATACACATCTAAAAATAAGTACAATTATTAATTAATTCATCTTTGGTAGTATCAAACAAAACTGGAACATGACTTTAATTTCCTCTTAGATGTACAGCTAATTCCTCGCTTAAATTTAATCCTTGTGGGGCATGTGTCTCAAAGTCAATAATGTATTTTGACTCAAGAATCCTCAATTTAACAGTTCTGCCCCCCCACGTGGGTCCTTCTTCACCTGATCAATCACTAAAAATGTTAACTTATTCATATCACCATTGTGCATGATCTGAAAATGTCTAGCCACCGGATACTTCTGATCATTGTGTCCGATGGCTCTCATATGTTCAAGGACCCTCTTTTTTGCCCGGTGAATCGTACTCCCAATATACAACTTATCACATGGGCATATTAAGCAATAGACACAATAGTCTGTGTTGCAGTTAAAAAATCCTCTAATCTTGAACAGTCTATCGCCTATTATGAGGGTGTCAGAATTCTCACTCTTCCTACATGCTTTACAGTTTAAACAACATACAAAGCCTGTGCTTTTGATAACATTCACATGAGTATTGGATGTAATCATATTATGACTCAAATTGTCTCGCAGGGACTTGCTTTTTCTAAAGGTAATCTGCGCTGTCTCATATATATATTGTGTCAATACAGGATCTGTGTGTAAAATATGCCAGCTCTTATTCAATATTGATCTAACTTTCATAGATTGTTTCGAAAAAGTAGTAATGAATCTTATTCTTTCTTCCTCTATTGCTTTAGTATTCCGGGAGTCAAAGAGCAGACTTTCTCTTGTGAGTCTGCTGATTTTCTCCATTGCTTGTGCAACCAACTGTTCACTGTACCCTCGTTCTTTAAATCTTAAACACATATTTTTCTGCTCAAGTTCAAAATCTATGATAGTACTACATATACGTTTTGCTTGAAGAAGTTCCCCATAAGGGATACTCCGTATCAAGCTCTCCGGATGTGCACTCTGTGCACTGAGGAGACTATTCCCTGCAGTTTTTTCCTATATAGCTTCGTAGTGAGTCTCTCTTCCTTTACACTGATCATTACATCCAAAAATTCAATATCACTATTGCTAACCGTTCCACTAAAAAACAGGTTGCAATTGTTTACATTCAATTTAGATATAAAATTATTCGCTGAAATCGTGTCACCTCTCCAAATGACAAATACATTGTCAATATATCTACACCATAGAATTACATGTTTCTCAAACTCAGGTAAGCTGACGGACATCTGCTCCTCCCTCCAGCCCATGAATAAGTTTGCGTAGCTGGGGGCAAAGCAAGTGCCCATCGCAGTCCCTTGTAGTTGTCTGTATACATTATTGTCAAATAGAAAGAAATTGTTCTTTAAACAGAAATCAATCATGTCTAATATCATTTCCGTATGTAACAAATAGGAAATTGGCCTTGCCCTCATATGATGCCTAGTAGCAGCCAATCCCACATCATGTTTGATACACGTATACAGGCTAACCACATCTAATGTCATTAGTAGGAAATCTTGTTCCCAATGTATTCCATCTATGATCTTAAGGAAGTGTGTTGTATCATTAATGTAAGAGGGTAGACCCTCCACAAATGTACGAATGAAGAAATCAATGTATTTAGACGTATTCTCAAGCATTGATCCTAAAGCAGACACGATTGGTCTACCTGGGGGATTGGTCTTATCTTTATGCAACTTCGGTAATAAATATAAAACCGGAATTTTGGGATATTCACATAAAAGAAAACAGTATTCATCCCATTCCAAAAGTCCTTGCTCTCTCCAATTTTGTAATTTGTCCCTGAAAAAGTTGTCAGACTGTCTCACCAACTCATAGTTAGCTCTCATATAGGAGTTGGGGTCCCCCAACTGCCTTAAACCTTCCTTGATGTACCAATTTTTATCCATGACAACGACATTGCCTCCTTTATCGGACTGTCTGATAACAATGTCGTTGTCCTTTTTCAATTCCTGCAGTGCTTGAAACTCTGCTAAATTCAAGTTATTCTTACTATACTCGCCTTGTTTCCCCTTCAACTGTCTCAATTGTTTAATGACATCCTTTTCAAATACCTCTATTGAATCACACTGGATTGTAGGTAAAAATCGAGATTTAGCTTTAAAAGGCCCAGGGCATGGTCTATCTATCTCTACCCCCAAAACATCAAGATTGATCTAAGGATCTTGATGTGCGGATGTATCATCATCCAGCTCGGCCAAAGTGTGTAAAATTTCAACATCACAAATACATAAATTGTTAGGTTTAAAGGTACTTTCAGGCTTACTTGATCGAATTGTGTTGTTAAACCATTTTTTAAATTTTAGTTTTCTTACAAATTTGAATAAATCTATTCTAGTCTGCGTATAATCAAAATTACTCGAAGGGCAGAAAGAGAGGCCACGAGAGAGGAGTTTGTGTTCAATAACAGTTAATGTCCTTTTAGACAAATTAACTACATTCATAATATTGTCTTTTTGGCTCTGGTTGTCATTCCCATCGGCTTTTGTTCTTCTTTTCTTACTTCTCGCTTTTGCCTGTCTGTTCCTCTCCCCCTTCCTCTCGTTCCTCTCCCCCTTCCTTTTTGTGAGGGCTGAAACCCTTGTTGCTCTGTCCTGCCCTTGTGTAATACTTGGAATTGTTTTAAAAAATTAGACTTGTCTGTGTGGTGTCCTCCTCGATTAATGGCATATCAAGTAAGCCTAAAAGTCTCTTTAAACCTAACAATTTATGTATTAGTGATGTTGAAATTTTACACACTTTGGCCGAGCTAAAACGTATATGTAGTACTGTCACAGATTTTGAACTTGAGCAGAAAAATATGTGTTTAAGATTTAAAGAACGAGGGTACAGTGAACAGTTGGTTGCGCAAGCAATGGAGAAAATCAGCAGAATCACAAGAGAAAGTCTGCTCTTTGACTCCCGGAATACTAAAGCAATAGAGGAAGAAAGAATAAGATTCATTACTACTTTTTCGAAACAATCTAAGAAAGTTAGATCTATATTGAATAAGAGCTGGCATATTTTACACACAGATCCTGTATTGACACAATATATATATGAGACAGCGCAGATTACCTTTAGAAAAAGCAAGTCCCTGCGAGACAATTTGAGTCATAATATGATTACATCCAATACTCATGTGAATGTTATCAAAAGCACAGGCTTTGTATGTTGTTTAAACTGTAAAGCATGTAGGAAGAGTGAGAATTCTGACACCCTCATAATAGGCGATAGACTCTTCAAGATTAGAGGATTTTTTAACTGCAACACCGACTATTGTGTCTATTGCTTAATATGCCCATGTGATAAGTTGTATATTGGGAGTACGATTCACCGGGCAAAAAAGAGGGTCCTTGAACATATGAGAGCCATCTGACACAATGATCAGAAGTATCCGGTGGCTAGACATTTTCAGATCATACACAATGGTGATATGAATAAGTTAAAATTTTTAGTGATTGATCAGGTGAAGAAGGACCCACGTGGGGGGGACCGAACTGTTAAATTGAGGATTCTTGAGTCAAAATACATTATTGACTTTGAGACACTTGCCCCACAAGGATTAAATTTAAGCGAGGAATTAGCTGTACATCTAAGAGGAAATTAAAGTCATGTTCCAGTTTTGTTTGATACTACCAAAGATGAATTAATTAATAATTGTACTTATTTTTAGATGTGTATTGCACTTGTAGTATGCTATAGGGTGAGTAATTAATATATTTTTGTGGGAATATGCATAGCAAGGAGTTTTTAGGAGTTACCAACTTGGAGACTTATTTATTTATTTATTCTTGGATTAAATAGCATATGTATCTATAGATATTTTAATATATTTATATATATATATTTATTTATATATTACTATTTATGAATAGCCAGGACATTACATCAGCATAAGTCAAGTAAACAAAGAAATAAATAAAGAAAAGAATGAGTAAATTATATATGTTAAGACGGATATTAGTAAGTTACAGGGGTTGGTTTCTTCGAATATTGCAAATTCGGTTTAGAAGTGTAAAAGTACTTCTCACTTTAGGTATGAGCACATGACTAGTGAGTTATGGAGAAGACAGTATCTTCAGCTGTGGTGATTTGGAGAAAGAGATATATTTGGGCAGTTGACGTCTTGCTATTTATGGAACAATTATATTAGAACATATTTCTTGAAAGATGGTGAAATGTATTTATTTTATATACATTAGTTACTATAGATTGTTATAGTGGAGACAATATTTGATATAAATAGAATTCATTATTTAAAGAAAAGTTATAATGAACACTATGTCGTCTTTAGACTATGTGTTAGCATTCTGCTATGTGAATAGATATATTTCAAAATGGCTGCCACACTTTGCCCTCCTGAGATATCTGTCTTCGAAACGAGTCCCCTGTCTATGTTTATGGCATTTTAAGGTTTATATGTCACTAGAATTCATTTGAATGGTATTGTGAGCAAGGCTACGGCCGAAACACGTCAATAAATGTAATAGTGCATAGCCTTGGTGTCCGGTTTCCTTTTCTGGATTGTGAAATTGCTTCAAGTAAAATTTTGGGCTCCTGGACCCTGCACCTGTCAAAGCCCAGCTCACCTGAGTCCTTGTTCAGTTCTGATGGAGGTTGAAGACAATCCGACCCCACCCTGAAACTGCTTGTTCCAGCACACTAGTTTTTAAAACAGTGCACTAAGAACAGAAGCTCAAGGGAAGGGGGGAATTGGATAAAATAAAATAAACGTTCTTGCGTTTCCACTGTTGAAGTGCTGCACAAATCTGCGGCCCTCTCTGACTTCTGTAGAAACTGGTGCCTAATGAAACATAAACAAGAACAGATAAGTACAACCTATTCCTAACTGGGTTCCTGACTATCCCTTTATTTATTAGAAATATTCTTCTAAAAGTACCTCTTGGATCCTGGTCTCTAGTTTCCAGGTTTGGAATGTGTTACTGCTCTGGGATGTGCTTTCTATTACTCTAAAGCTTCTAAAACATTAAACAAATACCGTTATCAGAATTACCAATATCAAACATTCATCTTAATATAACTAAAGCCTAAATTCCCAATAGCAGACTCACTTTTCCCATATTTCCAGAATCTTTTATAAAACAAATACTGTACTTTTACGTCAAAATACAGCATGTAATTTGTGCAAGTCCTTGATTTACTGTTTGCCTTGCTGTTAATGGTTTCCACGGTTCGATTCTTAAAAGTTCCATAAAAAATGTTTGCTTCACAAAGTTCCGCAAAGTATTCTTGTAACGAAGAGTTTGAATCACAATGTTCGTGGAAGGTATCTTGTTTCAAATTGTCTATACACGAATCCAGAAATTGTTGTCAAAGTTCTTTCAGGTAATAAAAGTTTTGCACTTACTTGTTGCTGGCAAGAGATACTGATCAGTCTAACCTTGTCTTCTTTCTCTTTTGCAGGTTGCTTGTAGGAGAGGGGCTGAGGCAAGGAGGAACCGGAAACCGAAAGAAGGAAGAGCCAGCAGCTGCGCCCATTGAAGCCAATGAAAGTCTGTAGAGAGCAGGAGTGCCAGCGCCGAGGGATCTGTCCTCAGGTAAGCGGGAGGTAGACGAGCACAAGCACTGGGTGAGGCTCGGGGGCTGCCTTTTATAGATAGGGCTGGGTGTGGTCCTCACATGCTGCACATGTTCTTGAAAGGTGTGCAGAGCTGGGTGTGGTTTGAAGAGCTGGGTGTGGTCCTCACATGCTGCACATGTTCTTAAAAGGTGTGCAGAGTTTCAGTTATTATGCAAATGAGTTAAATTAACACATGGCCTAGAGAGGAGTGTTTTAAAGAAGCCTTGGTAAAAGCAAGGCCCAATGTGTAAACAAAACAGCACATTAAACAACATACACAGAAGCCTAGGGGGGGGGAGGGAAGGTGAGATAACAAGAAAGGCTTTCAATAGTAAGTTTAAAAGGGAGCTATTACAGAACCCACTAGTGCAGTGAGAGGGGACATGCTCTTTGCTGTGCACAAACCCTAACAGTTGCCCCCCTCAAAGGCCCTCCTACAGGACGGGGTTTTCCTGGATTTTTTAAATAAAACCGTCTAATCAGCTGTGGGGCATGTACATATGATGCTGGTTCCCATGAATTCTCAGATTCATCATATCCTTTCCATTCTACTAAATAAAACAGACGTCCACTAATTATTTTTGAGTTTTTTATGCTTTTCACTTCATATTCTAGATTTCCCTTAATTGGTATGGGTGGAGGTGGTGGTTCAGGTCGGGTTTTTGGATTGTACGGCTTAAGCAAGGACACATGGAATGTAGTATGTACTGGATATTCTTTTGGTAAATCTAATTTTACTGTTACCGGGTTTACTATGGCAGTTATACTAAAGGGTCCAATGAAACGTGGTTGCAGCTTTCGGGATCCCTCTATGTTTAGGTTCTTTGTGGAGAGCCATACCTTGTCACCGATTTTATACATTGGGGCCTCAGATCTGTGTTTGTCTGCTTGTCTTTTCATGCTTTCCTTGTACTTTAATAAATGATTCCTGGCTTTGTCTTGTATATCACCTAACCTCGTTAGTCTATCCGTTACTGTAGGTAACAGAGAATCTTCTAACAAAATGGGTATAGCTCTTGGATGATACCCCTGCAAGAAATAGAATGGTGAGCAAAGTAGAGCTGAATGCTCAGTATTATTATAAACAAACTCCGCTACAGGGAGAGCTTCCAACCATTCACTAGAATAATGAGCCAATAAACAACGTAGCGTTTGAAGTAAGGTTTGGTTCAGTCGTTCAGTCTGTCCATCTGTCTCTGGGTGGAAAGCAGTGGATTATGCCACATCTATTTTCAGTTTTTTACATAATTGTTTCCAAAATTTAGAGTTGAACTGGCTCCCTCTGTCTGACACCACTTTGCTTGGCAAACCATGTAAACGCACAATTTCCCTTATAAAAATATCGGCAAATTCTGCTGCCGTGGGTAATTTCCGTAATGGTACAAAATGTGCCATTTTAGATAAAAAATCCACTATAACCAACACTGTTGTGAAAGATTTTACAGGTGGTAAACCTACAATAAAGTCTACGCTCACAGTGTGCCAAGGTTGCTTGGGTGTTGGCATTGGTATTAACAAGCCGTCAGGGGCCTTATGAGAAGATTTATGTCTTGCACAAATTGGACAGGTAGTGACAAATTGCTTAATGTCCTTTCTTATAGTGTCCCACCAAAAGTGTTTTTGCACATTTTCCAGGGTTTTTACCCAACCAGGATGACCTGCCAACGGTGAGGCGTGATGCCAAATTATCACCTGTGTTTGTAATTCAGAGGTGGGCACTAACAGCATGTTGTTGTGATACAATAAACCTCGTTGTATTGTGTTATGGGAATCCTTTAACCAATCCTGAGGTGCTATTTGCATGTGTGCATTATATAGATCTGTGATGAAATCCTTCTGTTGTACTGGTGCCAAAAACTTTTGGGGAGGAATAATGGGTTCTCCTATTTTATCTTGTTTCATGTCTGAAGTATGTCCGTATCTAGATAACACAACAGATTGAATTTGTTGTGCACCTGGTCTATAGGTTATTACAAAGTCAAATGTGCTAAAAAAAATTAACCAGCGCATCTGACGTGGTGTTAGTGCTTTAAGTGATCCAAAAAACTGTAGGTTCCTATGGTCAGAAAAGATTGTAACTGGGTACTTGGCTCCCATTAAATGGTGCCTCCATTCTGAAAAGGCTACTTTGATAGCTAGTAGTTCCCTTTCAGCCACAGTGTAATTTTGTTCAGCTAGTAATAACTTTTTGGAATAGAAGGCTATAGGATGTAACTGGCCATCTACTGCATCTCGTTGAGAGAGAACTCCTCCTAAAGCTACTTGTGAAGCATCCGCTTCAACAAAAAAAGGCAAGTCAGGATCAGGATGTTTCAGAATTGGGGCTGAAGTGAACTTTTGTTTTAGGAGTTGAAAGGCGTGTGCCGCCTCATCAGTCCAAAGAAATCGTTGCCCTTTCCGCAACAAGGTAGTTATTGGGGCCGCAATGTCTGCAAAATGTGCAATAAACCTCCTATAAAAATTGGCGAAACCCAGAAATTTCTGAATATCTTTTACAGAGGATGGTTCTGGCCAATCAGCAATAGCACTGATTTTCTTTACATCCATAGTTATTCCTTGAGGTGACAGGCAGTATCCTAAAAAGTCCACCTTGCTGACATTAAAAGTACACTTTTCTAACTTAGCAAAAAGATGATTTTCTTTTAACTTTGATAATACTGCACGAACATGTTGGGTATGTTCTTCTGAGTTCTTAGAGTAAATGAGGATGTCGTCTATGTATACTATGACACAAACGTCCAGGAATTCGTGTAGGACCTCATTTATAAAGAACTGAAAGGCCGCAGGGGCATTACATAACCCAAAGGGCATTACTGTGTACTCAAATAAACCAAACTTTGTCTTGAAAGCTGTCTTCCACTCATCCCCCTCTTTTACTCGGACCAGGTGGTAAGCTCCCCGCAGATCTAGTTTAGTGTATACAGTAGAATGTCTTAATTGATCCAACAACACAGGTATTAGAGGAAGAGGATATTTATTCTTTATTGTAGCCTTATTTAGTCCTCTATAATCGATACACGCGCGCAGGGATTTATCCGGCTTCGGGATAAAAAAGAGTGGAGATGACACCGGAGATGTGGAATGACGGATGAACCCAGACTGTAGTAGGTCATCTAGGTAGGTTCTTAAGTATTTGGTTTCTTCGTCAGTCAAAGCATATACTCTGTTATTAGGTAAAGGGGCCCCTGGGATAAGATCTATACGACAGTCATAAGACCTATGTGGGGGCAGCACACTAGCCTTTACTGGATCAAAGACGTCTTTAAAGTCAGAATATTCAGGAGGGAGACTTGGTTCATCTTGTATAACACTAGCACAGTGTAATACTGTGCTCTGTTGTGTACCTGCTTCTTGATAGCAATTGGTTCTACAGAAAGAGGAATCCAAAGTAACATTTCTATTCACCCAATCAATTTTTGGGTTATGAGTTGTTAACCAGGGTACCCCGAGAATCAAACCAAAATTAGGAGTATCTATCAGATCAAAGCTAATCACCTCTGTGTGCCTGTTCTGACAGACCATAACAAGTGGACTTGTTTGTTTTGTGATTAATCCAGAGGTCAATTCTGACCCATCCACTGCACATACTGCTTCTGGACAAGGCTTTAGGCACATAGGAAGTCCTAAGTTTTCAGCTAACTTATTATCCACAAAATTTCCTGTCGCGCCTGAGTCCAGTAGGACAGGGAGAGAATGCCTCACTTGGGTAGTAACAATTAAAACGACCTGAATTATGAAATGTCTAGGTATGTGCGGTACCATGAAGGCTGCAGCATTAGAGGTTTGATTAAGATGTTTTCTCGAACAAGGAACCTCTCCCCTTGTCGAGCTTAATCGTTTTCCCGATTCAGTTGAGGAGGTGGAGGAAACAGCACCCTTTCGTGGATTTTTAGGCTTTACTGGACATTCTCTGGCAAAGTGACCTGCCCTTCCACAATATAAACATAATTGAAGTTTTCTCCTTCTTTCTTTTTCCTCTAATGTGAGTGGACCTCTGAGTGTCCCTATTTGCATAGGCTCAGGTTCAGGGAGTTTATTATCTGGGTCTTTCTTCTCGTGTCTAATAAAAGTTAACCGTGATTCCAGTTTGTATTTATCTCCCTTTCTTTCTCCTAGTCTATGTTCTAATTTCACAACTAAATCTACAAAGTCCGAATAGTCTTCTGGCAAATCAACGATATGAGCCAGCGCGTCTTTTAACTCGTCTCTCAAACCTTTATAGAAAAGGGAGACACGCTTTTCTTCTGGCCACTGTGTCTCGGTGAGTAAACGATTAAAACTAGTGAGATACGTCAATAAATCCTTGTTACCTTGTTTAAGATTTAAAAGCTCATTATCACTTGCCTGCATGAAAGTGTGTTTTGCAAAAAGGCTGGTCATGGTACGTTTAAATTGATTCCAATTATGGAGGATGGGATCATCTCTCTCCACGAAAGGAATTGACCAATTGGCTGCTGTGCCACCCAAATAAGACAAGACGAATGCCACTTTCGTAGCATCAGTAGGGAACTGTTGTGGCTTACAAACGAAGTGTAATTGACATTGATTGATAAAAACATGGAATTTGTTACTATCTCCATGAAAACGTTCAGGTGCTGCTCAGGGCACAGCGTTAGGAACATTAACAGTGACCTCAACTGGGGGAGGCAAAGTTGTATGTTTTGATGGCGCCCCTGTCCCTGAGGAGGTTTTAAACAAAGGCGTAAAAGCTGTGTTCCACTGAGATACCCTAAATTTATACCTGCTTAAATCCTGTTTTAAAGAGGTATTCTCCATCTTTAAACTCTCTATTTCCTCTTGCATATGTTGCAAGATGCCAGACACTGATTCATTATGAGCCAAGTCCTCATTTAGGGCCTGCGCCATATCCGTGACATCAATGCCCTCTATTTCTTCCCCGATATTCATCGTCCACCAGAACTGAAATTTAAAAAAAAAAATTTTTTAAGGCTTGTGCTTCTGTCAAAGCCCAGCTCACCTGAGTCCTTGTTCAGTTCTGATGGAGGTTGAAGACAATCCGACCCCACCCTGAAACTGCTTGTTCCAGCACACTAGTTTTTAAAACAGTGCACTAAGAACAGAAGCTCAAGGGAAGGGGGGAATTGGATAAAATAAAATAAACGTTCTTGCGTTTCCACTGTTGAAGTGCTGCACAAATCTGCGGCCCTCTCTGACTTCTGTAGAAACTGGTGCCTAATGAAACATAAACAAGAACAGATAAGTACAACCTATTCCTAACTGGGTTCCTGACTATCCCTTTATTTATTAGAAATTTTCTTCTAAAAGTACCTCTTGGATCCTGGTCTCTAGTTTCCAAGTTTGGAATGTGTTACTGCTCTGGGATGTGCTTTCTATTACTCTAAAGCTTCTAAAACATTAAACAAATACCGTTATCAGAATTACCAATATCAAACATTCATCTTAATATAACTAAAGCCTAAATTCCCAATAGCAGACTCACTTTTCCCATATTTCCAGAATCTTTTATAAAACAAATACTGTACTTTTACGTCAAAATACAGCATGTAATTTGTGCAAGTCCTTGATTTACTGTTTGCCTTGCTGTTAATGGTTTCCACGGTTCGAATCTTAAAAGTTCCATAAAAAATGTTTGCTTCACAAAGTTCCGCAAAGTATTCTTGTAACAAAGAGTTTGAATCACAATGTTCGTGGAAGGTATCTTGTTTCAAATTGTCTATACACGAATCCAGAAATTGTTGTCAAAGTTCTTTCAGGAGAGATACTGATCAGTCTAACCTTGTCTTCTTTCTCTTTTGCAGGTTGCTTGTAGGAGAGAGGCTGAGGCAAGGAGGAACCGGAAACCGGAAGAAGGAAGAGCTAGCAGCTGCGCCCATTGAAGCCAATGAAAGTCTGTAGAGAGCAGGAGTGCCAGCGCCGAGGGATCTGTCCTCAGGTAAGCGGGAGGAAGACGAGCACAAGCACTGGGTGAGGCTCGGGGGCTGCCTTTTATAGACAGGGCTGGGTGTGGTCCTCACATCCTGCACATGTTCTTGAAAGGTGTGCAGAGCTGGGTGTGGTTTGAAGAGCTGGGTGTGGTCCTCACATGCTGCACATGTTCTTGAAAGGTGTGCAGAGTTTCAGTTATTATGCAAATGAGTTAAATTAACACATGGCCTAGAGAGGAGTGTTTTAAAGAAGCCTTGGTAAAAGCAAGGCCCAATGTGTAAACAAAACAGCACATTAAACAACATACACAGAAGCCTAGGGGGGGGAGGGAAGGTGAGATAACAAGAAAGGCTTTCAATAGTAAGTTTAAAAGGGAGCTATTACAGAACCCACTAGTGCAGTGAGAGGGGACATGCTCTTTGCTGTGCACAAACCCTAACAGCACCGGACCGCTTAAGAATCCGCCTCGGCATCCTGCCAGGACTGTGTTTGTTTGTTTTGATATATATATATATATATAATATATATATACATATATATATATATATATATATATATATATATATATATATATATATATATATATATTTCATCTTTGTTTAGGCCTAGATGTTTACTTAGTATATGTATAGCTGTAGTTTTTGTTGTTCTTGTCTACAGATGTGTTTTAAGGAAGGGGTTGATGTTTGTCATGTGACTTTAAATGTATAGGATAAGTTGAGATAAGTTAGGTTAGATGTAGGTATAAATTAGTTTAAGGTAGTGTAGGATAGGTAAGGATAGTTAGGTTAGGTGGTTTAGGTAGTTTTTAGTGAAAGATTCATAGTTTTATTAAATTTAGTTGTTTCATACATCATGGTCTCCATCATGATTTACTGACTAGGATTTAGCATGTCTGAACAGGTTATGTTAGATACATGCATTTGGCTTTGAAAGCAATATTTGGAAACGTGTGACAATGTATATTCCTTATGGGGAAGTACGTCAGGTCGGCAATGGGATTCCATCGGTTATCTACAAACATCACTGAGCAATGTAAGTGACAATCTTGATGTGAATGGATACACATTCCATACTAGGTATTCATGGAATGGATACACATTCCATACTAGGTATTCATGTCTTGGTAGGTCATGGGACATCCATTAGTGGATTTGTGTTGTAATTGCACTCACCCTGAATCATGGATTTGTTACTCATACATTTATGCCTGCCCCTCACACACTTAAACTTGTATCATTTTGTTGTCACATCAATGTACGTTTGTTGCTACTGTCCTTGCTTAGACCAACCACTTGTGGTGTATGCTACGTCAGCTGTCAAAATGATTGTATGATACCTGTTGCATTACATACTTAGGAGTCTCAAAACCTGTTGGTTTATCAACATACATATCATATTCATCAAGTATGTTCACTCAGTCTGTGTGGCTTTGTGTTAGACTACAATCCACACATATCCCTTTGATAATCTATCAGTGTATTTGCTTCACACAATGCAACATGTTCATGTTGTTCCTGCTTCAGACACACATACAACAACAATGTTTTAGCAAGTGATTTTATTTACATGTGTTAATTTACGTGCAGTACTGATGTACATTCCATGTAAGAAGAACACCAATAGATGTATTTAGCCATTGTCCAGAAGAAGTCCATGGGGGTGAACATGTCATGGGACATGTGTAGGAGAGGAGTGCTTTAGTGAGGAGGAGGGCCACATTGCCATTAGGGAAGATTGGCCACAATGACAGTCCACATATATGAGAGGTCAGCAGTGGAAGATTCCAATTGAGGATGGTTCCCGGTGTTTTGACACTAGCATGATCTTTCTCACAGAGCAAAGGAGAAAGGAGCTATGTGCCACAGAGAAAAGCTACTGGGCAATTATCCTGGTGAAAGATGATCCTTCCAAATCTTCATCTTCTGATGTATGTGGTGCCTTCCGTGACATGGGTGTTGTAGGTACTGAAACAGATGGAGGCACAGACATATCCGGGGCTGGAGATGTAGATGCCATGTCCACGGCAGCTCTCATCTGTGGGAACACATGAGGCAGCGCAGCAGCAAGGAGCTAGTCAGCAAATTGTATGCCATCGCTGAGGAAAGTACAAGGATCTATTGAATTTCAGTGAATACGATGCATCCATGCACTTTCTAATGACAGAGCGCAGCAAGCTGGATGGATGGTTGTGCTGCCCTACGCCAATGCCTGGCGTAATGACATGAAGCACAAAGTGAGGTAAGCATGGAATGATGCTCACTTCACACAATAAAGAAAGTGAAGAGATGGTTCTGGCCTGGGACGTGCTATTTGTGGGAGGGCAGTGTGCGTTACATATCTTTGCTGTTTAACCATAAGTGTGCCAGTATGCTTCCCTTTAGCTTGCAGACAGTGCATTTTAGCACTGGGAAATGGCTGCCTCCCCCTTATGACATTGCATAGTTACCACATTGCCCCCACTGCGACTTACCCTGTGGTTGTTGTAGTTCATCATATGCTGCACTGTCGTGTCCTGGGACTCCTGTCACCAACTCCTCAGGGATGACAGCTGCCACCATCTCCTCCAATCCATCCAGCTCCTTCTGGGGTGCTAGACTTCCACCTCCGATCTGCAATGCTGCCTTGTTGTGGCTGGCCAGTTTCTCCTTTGTTCTGCGCTTGCAATCATGCTAGTGTTTCCTACAGTCAATTACTGTCCTCGTCACCTCTGCCACACTGTTGACTTTGTCCACTGTGGACTGTCATATTGCCTCTTCTTTCCCTAATGGCAATTTTGATGTGATGAAGAGCAGTTGTTGATGTTCAATCACCTCAGTGATCAAGATGCTGTTCTCCTCCTCACTGAACCTGCCCTTCCTATTTCTTTTCCCCTTCTCCTGTCAGTCTGTCTGGACATCGTGGCTGGTACTTATGGTTTTAGCGGTGTCCTGAGGTCTCTGGCCTCCTGGCTTCTCCATTTCTGCTTCTGCAGTGTCTGCTGTTTGGTTATTTTTGCAAAGTGGTGTTTTGCTGCTGTTTTTCTGACGCTTTTAGGTGCAAAAGTGACGCTAGGCTGCCTAGCGTCTGATTGTATGCCGCTAATCAGGCTAACGTCACTTTTGCAGCAGTAGCATAATTTTTTATATGATGTGGCGCAGAGTCTAGCTTCATTTTTCTATGCTGCCCCGATCCTAATGCCATGGTGCGCCTTTTTGTAAATATGGCGCAAGCATGGCGTTAGGATCTGTCATTACACAGCGTTAAATATTTTGATGCAATGCTGCAGTGTATCATTATTTGTAAATAAGGCCCTGGGGTTTTCCAAAAACGTGTTTAATAATCTAGCCACAGCTACTGTGTAAATATTCCACGAGCCTTTAATATCCAAAGGGGCATCCACCTCAGCCATGCTGACAAACAGCTGCTAGCCTTCACTCCCAAGATTACTAAATAATAGTGACATTGTTCTTTCAGGGTCGAATTTTGTTGACTTTATGACCACTAGATCATTTTCAAAACTGCAAAACCACTGCTTCCACAGCATGGGTGGTTTGTCCGGGTTTTGTAAAAATGGTGTGATTTGTGCTAACTGCGAAACATTGGTTACCGCCATCCTTGGTCATTAGTGACTATTTATGCAGTCAAAACAAAATGGAATGGACAGTATTAACAATGTCCAAATAAAGTTGCACAAAACCGGCAACAACTGTTATGAGGAGTAAATTATAAATTACAAATTAAGAGGCTCCTAACCTCCTGAGACTGTGACAAAACCGACAGCATCGTTCCCGTTGGACCTCATGATGCATTGGGATTCTAGAGATACTTGAGAACGCTCAGCCCTTTTGCCTAATTTTAACGGACTGCTTTACGACTGCATCTAGAGAAGCTTCTTGCTATTTAGACCTGATTAATGTAGGGCCTATCACCATCACTCATGGCTACCTTATTTTTTATGCCTTCGAAGTGCCCCAGCTTCCGTGCCAGAAAGGGGCAAACCACATGTTGGCTGCCTGTCTTGATCACTGGGGTCCCTATCTGTAAACTTCAGAGGACTCCCTTGTACTGAAATAACGTAGAACAAGTTTGTGCACCAATCTGGAACTCTGTAATTCTTTGCAAATAACAAGATTACCTTATGATTTAATATCTACATAAATCAGCTCTATCCTTCAATTTCCAGCAAACTATGTGTGAATGGATTAGGGGTTCCCCATTCTAAAGGACAACTGATTATTCTACTATACCCATTATACAAGGGGGGCAGCACCTGGGATTTTAACCTCTGTTTTCCTGTGACATATACATTTTATGCTGCCTGGTCTAGTTGTAAACATACCTTCAATTTACTGTTGCTATTATTATTATTATTATTATTATTATTATTATTGTTGTTGTTGTTGTTACTATTATTATAACTGTTATTATATAATTATTATTATTGAAGAGAATAGCATATTGTGATGTTACATTTGATCATATAAACGTCATGTTGACTCAAGTGAAATACTGATGTCTTTCAGTAGTCCTTTCAAGAAGTGAAAAGGTCATGTAAGAATAACATGCAAATAATTGTGGAAAAAAACAAAAGGTTGTACCTTACTGCTAGGATGTCATGTGTGCTTACAAAGCAGGGTTGTAAGTCCGATTAGATATCCTGTTACCTATGATCTGCTGCTTTATGAAAGGTACTGACAAACATTTTGACTAGAATTTAGGTTCTTGGGCACCTTAGCCAGAAAAGGGCAGGCATTTACATAGTATTTTATATTTGGAGTCAAGTTACCACATGTCCATGAATTGTGAATGCTTGAACCATACTTCAAACCAACACACTGAACATAAAATCTATCTCTCTCTGTTGGAAATATTTATCCAAGATTAAACAAAAGAGTATGTTGACAAGATTCAAAAGAAGGTGTAGGAAAGTGTCTCTTTTTTATATGGTTTGCTTGGTACCTGATGTGATTTTGACTGAAAGTGCACTGGGTTCCAGCCAACCAGTGTCCCCAGCGCCAGATCTCTTTCCCAAAACAGTACAATTATTTACCCAATTGGCAAACCCTTTAGCACCTTCTGTAAGTCCCAAGTAAATGGTACCCCTGGTATCTAGGGCCTGAGGTATTAAAGAGGGTTCCTAAGGGCTGCAGCACAAATTGTGCCACCCTAAGGGACCCCTTCAACAAGCACATGACAGGCTGCCATTGCAGACTGTGTGGGTCATTACAACCTCAGCGGTCTTTTCACAGGACCGCCGAGGGACCGCCGTGCTGAAGACCGCCAGTGGTGGCGGTTTTCCGCTCGGCGTATTATGACTGTTGGGAGCTCTACGTCGTTTTTCTGACGGAGAGCCGCCAACAGCCATAGTGACGGGCGGCGGGGAAGTGGAGGTTGCTCCACCTCCACCTCCACGCCAACAGAACACCGCCCAGCGAATCACGTCCTGTGATTCTGCGTGGCGGTGTTCTGTTGGCGGTGTGGTGGAGGCGGAGCTGGCCCCATGGATCCTGTCCCCTCCCGGAGGATCGACAGAACAGGTAAGTCGATCGTCCGTCAGGGGAGGGGGGTGGAGGGTGTTGTGTGGGTGCATGGGGGTGTGCGTGGGTGTATGTAGAGGGGGTGTGTGAGTGCGTGTATGCTTGCGGGGTGGTGCGTGTTTTGGGAATGAGTGTGTGTATGTCTGTAGGGATGTCTGTGTGGATGTGCGTGTGTATGTTTGAATGTGGGTGTGCGTGTCTGACTGTGTGTGTGGATGTTGGCATGTGTGTCGGTGTGTGTGCGTGAATGTGTGTTGGTGGTGCCTGCGTGCGTGTCGGGTGTGTATGTGTAAGGTAATGTCGGGGTCGGGGTGGGGAGGGGGGGCCCTGCCACCTTTGGGGGTGGCAGGGGTGGTGGGGGGTGTAGGGGAGGGAGTCGGGGTGGGGGTGGGGGTGGGGGAGACCCCTATCAGTGCCAGGGAAGAAATTCCCTGGCACTGATAGTGCTTACCGCCATGGATTTCATGGCGGTTCCTACCGCTGGAAATCCACGGCGGTAAGCCGGGTCAAAATACCGGCGGCGGTATTGTCACGGCCGCCGGGCTGGAGACCCAGGTCTCCAGCCCAGCGGGCGGAACGGAGAAGCAGCAGATGACCATGGCGGTCACCGCCATGGTCATAATTCCCAAAAAAAGACCGCCAGCCTGTTGGCGGTCTTACCGCCGCTTTAACACCGTCCACCAGGGTTGTAATGACCCCCTGTGTGTCTTGGTGCATACAAAAGTGAAAACACGACATGGAACACAGCCTGTGTGCCATATCCCATAAACCCTAAAACTGCATGCAAAATATGTAGGTCACCTCTACAGCAGGCCTTACAGCCATAAGGCAGGGTGTGTTATATTACATGTGAGGGCATATCTGCAATAGCAGATATGTCCCTGCTATGTCTGTAGATTCCTAGACATGGTAAGTGGGCAGGGAAGCCATATTAAATGCATGTGCTGGACACAGGTCAATACAAGTTCCCCAGCTACATGATGGCTTCACTGAAGATAGGGATGTTTGGTATAAAACATCATGGGGGTCATTACAACCCTGGCGGACGGTGTTAAAGGTGCGGTAATACCGCAAACAGGCCGGCGGACAAAAAAAGGGAATTATGACCGTGGCGGAAACCGCCAACATAGACAGCCACTTTAACACTCCGCCCGCCACGGCAGTACAGACAAGCAGCGCGGCGGTCACCGCCAACAGACAGGCGGAACACAATGTACCGCCCACAGTATCACAACCCGTCAATCCGCCACCTTTTCTGGGGCGGATTCACCGTGGATAAAAACACGGCGGAAACAGCTTTTGCAATGGGAAAACGCTCACCTTAACACACTCCACGAGGAAGGAGGCCACCATGGAGCCCGAACTACAAACACTCCCTGCGCTTGTCTTCCTGCTCCTCTACGATCACCAGTAACGTAGGCGCCGAAGACAACAGTAAGTAGTGCACCTAAGACATAGGGGAGGGGGGAGGGAAAAGTCAGAGGAACACACACGCAACACCCCCACCCCCACCCTCACCCACTACAACACACACACCAATGCATGTCCAAACAGCACAGTAACAACCCTCCCCCCCGGAAGAATGCAAAGACAAAAGGAAATCAGTTCAAACATTGTAATGTATCAAAATACAGTAACCTAATATATACAGATATATATATACACATTCCAGATATACATTACGATAAGTAGTGCAGGTATGCACATATCAATGTCCGTGCACCACTGGGCCCAAAATGCATGGGCAAGGCCCACGCTAGATACCTGTCCACAAACGGAGAGAACACTGCAGGGGCATCAGATAGAAATACAACAGGCACCTCAGGGGGAAGGGAAAGGGGGGGCACCTCAGCCGGATTACAGCACCATGCCAGATCCACGACGGGGCTCCATGCCCATTGATGTATCCTGGGGAGTGCAAAGCCACAGTCTCTCAAGTCTCTACACTGGGTGGGTTGCCCACTGTACCATCCTGGGGAGTGCAAAGCCACAGTCTCTCAAGTCTATACAGTGGGTGGGTTGCCCACTGTTACATCCTGGGGAGTGCAAAGCCACAGTCTCTCAAGTCTATACAGTGGGTGGGTTGCCCACTGTACCATCCTGGGGAGTGCAAAGCCACAGTCTCTCAAGTCTATACAGTGGGTGGGTTGCCCACTGTACCATCCTGGGGAGTGCAAAGCCACAGTCTCTCAAGTCTATACAGTGGGTGGGTTGCCCACTGTTACATCCTGGGGAGTGCAAAGCCACAGTCTCTCAAGTCTCTACAGTGGGTGGTTTGCCCACTGTTCCATCTTGGGGAGTGCAAAGCCACAGTCTCTCAAGTCTCTGCAGTGGTTGGTTTGCCCACTGTTGCATCATGGGAAGTGCAAAGCCACAGTCTCTCAAGTCTCTGCAGTGGTTGGTTTGCCCACTGTTCCATCCTGGGGAGTGCAAAGACACAGTCTCTCAAGTCTCTACAGTGGGTGGTTTGCCCACTGTTCCATCCTGGGGAGTGCAAAGCCACAGTCTCTCATGTCTCTACAGTGGGTGGGTTGCCCACTGTTCCATCCTGGGGAGTGCAAAGCCACAGTCTCTCATGTCTCTACAGTTGGTGGGTTGCCCACTGTTCAATCCTGGGGAGTGCAAAGCCACAGTCTCTCAAGTCTCTACAGTGGGTGGGTTGCCCACTGTACCATCCTGGGGAGTGCAAAGCCACAGTCTCTCAAGTCTTTACAGTGGGTGGGTTGCCCACTGTTCAATCCTGGGGAGTGCAAAGCCACAGTCTCTCAAGTCTCTACAGTGGGTGGGTTGCCCACTGTTCAATCCTGGGGAGTGCAAAGCCACAGTCTCTCAAGTGGATAACAGTCTCCACTGGTTCTGGAGGGGGACTGGTGCCTAGACTGCATCAGGCTCCCTGTGACGGTTCCTGTTCCGTCACTGTCCCAGCTGCACATGGGCTAACGATGCTTGATTTGGTGTTTTTTTCCCTGTCCAGCGGTGCTTTGCCATGTCTGTCTTTGCCCTGTTCAGCGGTGCTTTGCCCTGTTCAGCGGTCTTCACCATGGCAGTCTTTTCCCTGTTCAGCGGTGCTTTGCCCTGTTCAGCGGTGCTTTGCCCTGTTCAGTGGTCTTCACCATGGCGCTGTTTTCCCTGTTCAGCGGTGCTTTGCCATGACGGTCTGTGCCCTATTCAGCGGTGCTTTGCCCTGTTCAGCGGTGCTTTGCCATGGCGGTCTGTGCCCTGTTCAGCGATGCTTTGCCCTGTTCAACGGTGCTTTGCCATGTTCAGATGTGCTTTGCCATGGCGGTCTGTGCCCTGTTCAGCGGTGCTTTGCCATGTTCAGCGGTGCTTTGCCCTGTTCAGCGGTCTTCACCATGGCGGTGTTTTCCCTGTTCAGCGGGGCTTTGCCATGGCGGTCTGTGCCCTGTTCAGCGGTGCTTTGCCCTGTTCAGCGGTGCTTTGCCATGTTCAGCGGTGCTTTGCCATGGCGGTCTTTTCCCTGTTCAGCGGTGCTTTGCCATGGCGGTCTCTGACCTGTTCAGCGGTGCTTGCCTTTGCTGTCTGACCTGTGCATTGGTGTGTGGCATGACGGTCCCTCATTGCCCAGCGGGGCTGTGGCTGCCGGGGCCCTCCAGGGCACTGACTCTGGCGGTGGTTTCCTGACCAGTGACGATTGTGCTGCCCTCCTGGACACTGACTCTGGCGGTGGTCTTCTGACCAGTGACAATTGTGCTGCCCTCCTGGGCACTGACTCTGGCGGTGGTCTCCGGACCAGTGAGGATTGTGCTGTACTCCTGGGCACTGACTCTGGCGGTGGTCTCCGGCCCAGTGAGGATTGTGCTGCCCTCCTGGGCACTGACACTGGCGGTGGTCTCCGGACCAGTGACGATTGTGCTGCCCTCCTGGGCACTGACTCTGGCGGTGGTCTTCTGGCCAGTGACAATTGTGCTGCCCTCCTGGGCACTGACTCTGGCGGTGGTCTCCGGACCAGTGACGATTGTGCTGCCCTCCTGGGCACTGACTCTGGCGGTGGTCTCCGGACCAGTGACGATTGTGCTGCCCTCCTGGGCACTGACTCTGGCGGTGGTCTCCGGACCAGTGACGATTGTGCTGCCCTCCTGGGCACTGACTCTGGCGGTGGTCTCCGGACCAGTGACGACAGTGCTGGCGGTGGCGTCCCGGCCGCCGGAGAGGATGGCGCCCTTCTCCGCCATGCTGCTCTTCCCAGACTGTGCAGACTTCTTCTGGCCCTTCACCACCTTTGGAGGAGTCACAGCTGACTCCACACTCCCCCTGGAACCCTTGTGAGCAGTTTTGCCGCCAGGAGTCTTCACTCTGTCCCGTCTGCCACTTTCCAACTTAAGGTGCTTTACAGGGGGTGGACTGGCAGTGATTTGGCTCCGTGTCACACTGGCTGCCCTGGTGGCCGGTGCACTCCACACTTTAACACGCACCACTGGTACTGGACTATTTTGGGCTGAGGTGCTACTATGGGACCTATCAATTGGAGGGGTGGGGGTGGGGGCAAAGAGGTCAACGTTGCTGAGGAAGAGTTGCTGAGGAAGACTGGGATGGGTAGCTGGAGGGGGTCTGGGAGTGGAGGAAGAGGAGGTGGTTGTAGGAGGTGTAACTTTAGGTGATTTGGGTGCAGGTGCAGGTACTGGTGGTGGATGGATGTTGGATGTGTGGGTGCCCGCGTTTGTGTACTTTGGGAGGGGGGTCACAGGCACACTGGGAGTGGACACAGGGGACGTGTAAATGGTAGTGGGGGTGGTGAGTGCAGGTGAGCGGGGTGTGTTTCTGGGTGTTCTGGTGCGAGTCCTAGTGCCTGTAGATGTAGTGCATGCAGGTGAGAGTGTAAACGACACTGGGAGGGAGGAGGGAGACAACGAGGAGGGGGACACAGTAGAGGCAGTGGATGTTGCTGTGTCTGTATATGGGTGATGCTTGTGTGAGTGCCTGTGGGTTGTGTGGTGCTTATGTTTGCCTGAGCTACTTTTGTGTGTTGAGGTGTATGCATGCTTGTCTGATGGTGTGCTTGGGATAGGCTGGGGTACAGGGGATTGAGTCTGGGTGGAGGAAGTTGGAGGGGGGAGGCTAGACAGAGGGACAATGGCTGCCATCAGTGGTGAGGCCAGAGATTGCAGGGTTTGATGAAGGGCAGCCTGACCAGAATGAATGCCCTCCAGGAATGCATTACTGTGTTGCAACTCCCTTTCTACACCCTGGATGGCATTCACAATGGTAGACTGCCCAACAGTGAGTGACCTGAGGAGGTCAATGGCCTCCTCACTGAGGGCAGCAGGGGTGACAGGGGCAGGGGCTGAGGTGCCTGGGGCGAAGGTGATGCCCACCCTCCTGGGTAAGCGGGCACGGGGCGAGCGCTGAGGGGCTGCTGGGAGGGCGGTGCTGGTAGGGGAGGTGGCAGCTGTACCTATAGAAGTGGGGGGCACAGATGGTGCCGCCACCACAAGGGAGCTGTTTGATGATCCAGTGACCGACGTGAAGCTCCCCTCGCCCTCCGTCCCACTGGTGTATTCAGAGTCTGTGGTGTGGCCCTCCATGGCCATGTGGGATGCAGCTCCCTCGTGCTCCGGTGCCACTGTACCTCCGCCTGATGATGCTGATGCACAAAAGAACAGGGAGAGCAGAAAAAGGGGGGGGGGCAACAGAAGAAAGACAGGTTGAGTGCATGGCTTACCGCTACCGTTGGCGGGCTATACAGACACAGCAGCCCCCTGCACTACGTCGTGCTCTTGGCCTCTACAGATGCAATTCCTAGGATCTGGCCGACATGCCTATGGTGGACATCTGCACACATAGGTGCCACAGGGGCATGTATACCTGTACTTGGCACACTATTAAGGTGGGGTGGAGTGCCACATGGCCTGCATTCCGGAGGGGCCTAGCCTACGTAACTCGCCCTGGCCTAGGGAAACCCACAGCCCTCCTCCCCCACCCAGACCCCTGTACTGCGCGCAAAGTCCGCAGAATGAGAGTGTACTCACCCCCTTGTGTCTGCTGTGATGCCCTCAAGCGCCCATCCAACTCCGGGTAGGCCACCGCCAGGATCCGGAACATCAGGGGGGTCATGGGCACGTTGGGAGGCCATCCCCAGCTGAGCCTCCGCCGTCTTCTTGCTCCAGCGGCAAATGTCCTCCCATCTTTTCCGGCAGTGGGTGCCCTGACCCTGGTGGACCCCCAGGGTCCGGACGTCCTTGGCGATGGCACGCCAAATGTCCTTCTTCTGGTGGGCGCTGACCTACATGACATGTACAGGGGAAGAAGAGAAGTCATTACCAACTGCACCGTCGATGTGAGTGGCCCCCATCCCTACCCTTGCCATGTGGCACATGCTTCCCTGAACTCTGCCCCCTTCCAACTAACATCCAGCCCTCTCCACCCAGGCATAGCCCATACAACGTGCTCCCTGTGTACTTACCTGTTGGTCTGGAGGACCATAGAGTAGCGTGTACTGGGGGAGGACCCCGTCCACAAGCTTCTCCAACTCCTGAGCAGTGAAGGCAGGGGCCCTTTCCCCAGACGCAGCAGCCATTGTCTCTTCCAGACCGAAGTCACAGCAGCACTTGCAGTGTAGGTCCTCTCCTGTCGAAGATCAGGTATCGAGTGATTCAACAGATAGAAAATGGCGGTCACGTCCACAGCGGTGCGTCTCATCACCGCCGGCGCACTTCATCATTGGCTCCTGGGACCCATAGGGTCCAATGTTAACCAATGCTGCATTGCGGCACGGTCTACGACCGCCTACCGCGACGGTGTACAACGCCAGCGCAGATACCTCACATCCCATTGTCCCAGTTTAGAGGTCAGGCAGCTGCCATTTCAGGGGCCCACATGGCTTCATTTACTACTGTGTCACACATACCTAGGCCTACACTCAACACACATACAGGAAGAGCTTTGTGTTTGGTGTCGTGTTCTGTGTATCTGTGGGTACATACCTGGGAATTTGTTGACTCTGTGGTCGCTGTTGTCCTTCCTAGGCACCGTCAGCTGGGACATTTGAGAAGATGGCGGAATCCTCCGGTGTACCGACCGCTGGTGGACCTGTTGACAATGGAGGAGCGACATTTAATCATTACCTACAGGTTTGACCGTGCCACTATCCAGGAACTATGTACCCAGTTGGAGCCAGACCTGATGTCACCAATCCGCCATCCCACAGGAATCCCCCCTGACGTGCAGGTGCTGTCAGTGCTCCATTTCTTTGCAAGTGGATCTTTTCAGACAACAGTGGCCATGGCATCAGGGATGTCCCAGCCTATGTTTTCCAACGTGTTGTCCAGAGTGTTGTCTGCCCTGCTGAAACACGTAAGGAGCTACATCGTTTTCCCTCAGGTGGAGGATTTGGCTACAGTGAAAGGTGACTTCTATGCCCTTGGACATATCCCCATCATCATAGGTGCTATTGATGGCACCCATGTAGCTCTGGTCCCCCCCGCAGGAGTGAACAGGTGTACAGGAACCTGAAGAGTTATCATTCTATGAATGTACAGATGGTATGTTTGGCAGACCAGTACATCTCCCAGGTAAATGCTATGTTCCCTGGCTCTGTGCATGACGCCTACATCCTGCGGAATAGCAGTATCCCTTATGTGATGGGTCAACTCCAGAGGCATCGTGTGTGGCTATTAGGGGACTCTGGTTACCCTTACCTGTCATGGCTATTGACCCCAGTGAGGAATCCCAGGACCAGGGAAGAGGAACGCTACAATGAGGCCCATGGGCGGACTAGGAGGGTGATCAAACGCACCTTCGGCCTCCTGAAGGCCAGGTTCAGGTGCCTCCATATGACAGGTGGTTCCCTATTCTACTCACCAAAGAAGGTGTGCCAGATCATCATCGCCTGCTCGATGCTTCTCAATCTTGCTTTGCGACACCAGGTGCCTTTTGCGCAGGAGGATGGTCCAGATGGCGGTGTTGTGGCAGCTGTGGAGCCTGTGGAGCCTGTGGACAGTGATGAGGAGGAAGCTGAGGAAGAAGACATAGACAACAGGGAGTCAGTCATAGAGCAATATTTCCAGTGACACACAGGTGAGAAAATTTTTTTTTACTATCACATTCACTTTCACAGTTCTACCTCTATCCTGTCTGTCATTTAGTAGCAGTATTTGGTAACTGAGTTGTACCTTTCCATTACGGTTTCACAGGTGTGGTTACCAACGTGTGTCATCTGCTTGCAACCTTCATGGACTTGTGATGTGTGACATAGGTATGTTGGCATTACAATTGAAAACGCATTTTGACACTGTCATTGATAATACAAATTTACCAAATCACAGACTGACTCCAGATTGTTTTGTGCTTCAAGGGTGTTTATTTAAGTGCTCAAAAATGGAGGGGGGTTGTAAAATGGTGATGGGGGATGGTGGAGGAATGTCCATGGCAGAGTCCAGTCTATTGGTCACACAGGTGCACTGCCCATATGGGCATAGGAAGTGGAGCTGGGGCAGTTTAAGTATGGACAGGGTAACAAAGTGGGACAGTGGGAGGACAATCAGGGTGGTCTCATTTCCTGGCGGGGGTCTTGCCATCTTGCTCTGTCCTGTTCCTGGATATCAGGGACCGCTTGCGGGGTGGTTCTCCGTCTGCAGGGGGTGGGGTGCTGGTGTGGTGGTCCTGTGGCAGGGCATCCTGTCCACTAGCGCCGGCGGAGGTGGTGGGCAGTTCATCGTCCATGCTAGTGTCAGGGGCCCCTTGGAGTGCCACGGTGTCCCTCATGGTCTTCTGTATGTCCTTCAGCACCCCTACGATGGTGCCCAGGGCAGAGCAGATGGTTCTGAGCTCCTCCCTGAACCCCAAATACTGCTCCTCCTTCAGGCGCTGGGTCTCCTGAAACTTGGCCAGGACCGTCGCCATCGTCTCCTGGGAGTGGTGGTATGCTCCCATGATGGAGGAGAGGGCCTCGTGAAGAGTGGGTTCCCTTGGCCTGTCCGCCCCCTGTCGCACAGCAGCCCTCCCAGTTCCCCTGTGTTCCTGTGCCTCCGTCCCCTTGACCGTGTGCCCACTACCACTGCCCCCAGGTCCCTGTTGTTGTTGGGGTGGTGGGTTATCCTGGGTTCCCTGTAGTGGTGGACACACCGCTGATTGACGTGTCCTGGGTACGGAGGTATGGGCCCGCTGAGTGGGTGCTGTGCTGGTGTTACCAGAGGGTGGAATGTCACTGTTGGGCTGTGCCTGTGCAAGGGGAACCGACTGTCCTGAGGCCTACGATTGTCCGGGCTGGTCATCAGGATCCAGTTGGCCAGAGCTGCTGTCGTCACTGTGGGCCTCTTCTGTGGGTGGAGTGGAGATGTCTGGACCCTCCTGTGTGGTGACGTTCCGTAGAGGTCCTGCAGGGATATAAGAGCATGATTATTGCATCTATGTGTGTAATGGTGTGCAATGCGTGGGTGTGTGTGTACCCCAGTGCAAGCATTCCTGTGTGTGGGTTTGTGTGATGATGGTTAGGGGGTTGTTATGGGTATGTGCAGTGAGCATGCTTTGGTAAGGGGTGACCATGCTTAGTTGTGTCATGCAGGGCTTGGTGGTGGGATGAGTGGTTTGTGTTATTAGTACATTAGTGAGGATTTGGAGTGATAGGGGAGGGGGTGAGGGTGGGGGGGTGATAGCATGCACGTAGGGTGGGGGATATGATAGTTAAGATTTGACTTACCAGTGTCCATTCCTCCACCGACTCCTCTGAGGCCCTCTGGATGCATGATGGTCAAGACTTGCTCCTCCCATGTTGTTAGTTGTGGGGGAGGAGGTGGGGGTCCGCTGCCAGTCAGCTGTACCGCGATGTTGTGCGTGGAGACCACAGAACGCACCTTCCCCCGTAGGTCGTTCCACCTCTTCCTGATGTCCTCCCGATTTCTTGGATGCTGTCCCACAGCGTTGACCCTGTCCACGATTCTGCGCCATAGCTCCATCTTCCTGGCTATGGAGGTGTGCTGCACCTGTGAGCCAAATAGCTGTGGCTCTACCCGTAGGATTTCCTCCACCATGACCCTGAGCTCCTCCTCGGAAAACCTGGGGTGTCTTTGGCGTGACATGGGGTGGTGTGGGTGATGTGTGGGGTGGTGTATGTGTTGATGTGTGTGGTGCTGTGTAGTGGTGTGTGGTGTTTTGTGCGTGGAATGTTGTATGGGTGATGGTGTTGTGTGCCTTTGTGTGGTGGGGTTCTCAATTGCTGTGCTCTCTGTCTCTCGGCTTCCTCAAAATTTCTGGACGTAGGGGTTTGTGGGTGATGTGGGTGTGTGTTTTATATTGTGTTGGGTGTGTGGGAGTGGTGTTTAAATGTGTATCAGGTGTGTGTATTTCGAATTGTTCAATGTGGTGGTGTTTTGGAGATGTGTGTGTATTTTGAGCGCAGCGGTGTGTACCGCCAATGGAATACCGCGGTTGAAAGACAACCGCGTGGATTCGTGGGTCGTGATAGCATGGGCGTGTTTCTGTTGGCGTGACGGTGGAGGAATTGCTTTCGCCAGTTTAACACTGACCTTTGGTGTGGCGGACTTGTGTGGGTGTCTGAATTTCGGCGGATTCCGAGATGTGGGTCATAATAGCTGTGGCGGAATTCTGCGGCCGCGGCTGTGTATTGGTGGTCTTCTGCACGGCGGTAAGCGGCTTTTACCGCCAATGTTGTAATGACCCCCCATTGTATTGATAAACCCACACTGATGCCAGATGCACTGGCATCATGCCAGATGCCAGATGCCAGATGCACTGATGCACCCAGAGGGCACTTAGAGTTGCCCCCTTGAAAACCTACCAGTCTATGGTGTGCTTGCTGACTAGTTTGAGCCAGCCTGCCATCACCAGACAAGAGCCTGACCCCCTAAGGTGAGGGCCTTTTCTTGGCCAGTCAGCTACAAAGCCTGGTCTGGGAGGGGTGTTACATACCTCGACAAAACAGGATGACCTTCAAATCTACATTTCAAGGCAAGGAGTTTCAAAGAAGCTCGCCACCTTTGGTATGCAAATTAGGCTTCCCTCACCAGGGAGATGCCAACCCCCATTCCCCAGTGCCCATTTGGCACCTGGACAGGCGGGACATTTAGTATTCGAAGAGGTGTGTCCACCCCTCAGGTCAGTCCCACCCCTGAGGTGAGCTGCCCTATGTGGACACCACATTTTAAAATCTGCCATCTTGGTTTAGAAATTATGGGACAGGGTGATGCACAGGAAGTGGCCATATAGGGGGTGTAGTGACCCCAGGTGTAAGTAGTCCATTGGATATTATCCTACACTCCCTGAAATGCCCCTAAATTTAGTATTTAGGGGAACCCCTGGCACCAGAGAAGCAGATCCTGATGAATGGAGAAGACCGAGAACATTGAAGAGCCACAAAATCAGAAGCGGAGAAAAGAAGCAGCTGACCTAGTACCAACCTTGACGGTCTGTCTGCATCCCTCTTTGAACTATACCCCAAGGTTATCTCATCCCGCAGCTGTGACTCCAGTGGACCTTTTCCAAGAAAGGACTCTGAAGCCCCCAAGATCGCCATAACCCAACACCTGAAGCCACCACTGGACCCCTCTCTTCTGGTCCGACTTGAAGTGGGCCACCAGTGCTAACAAGATTCCCCAGCGCTCCAGAGTCTAAGTCAATTGAGTATACATCCCTTCCGGACTCCCCGATAAGGCTTACAACCTCTATACGCAGCCCTCCTATACTGCAACCGCTCCCGTAAGGAAAGCCCAACACCTGATGACACATTTGCACCCATTGTCCCTAAGCCATGGAGAAGAGAACCAAAGGTGCCTATCTGTGCCCGAGCATCCTGAGGCCTGGGCCCCGCAGTTGGTTCGCCAGACTGACTTCCTGATCAGAGCCTGTAGCCTCTTTTTGCAGTGATCGATCTCCATTGAAACGCATTGGGCACCTGATGCTGTTCTGTACTCAGCACCCGGCCACCCCGTGCCCCTGGTGGTACTGCCTTGGACCTTACCCGCCACCCACCTTAACTCCCCGAGATTGGTCTTGTACATCACTGTACTCTACCTGTTTGCAGAATTCGTTTTTCCTCCCATAGGGTCACACTGCAAAACTCAGATATTGCATTGCGTCCACTTTCTAAAGCGAAAAGAATTTATACTCAAGAACGTACATACCTGAAATTTTTTCTCTGATGCCTAAACATACATAAAGGTACTTTCTATTTTTCTTAATTGGTGTGGACCTCCTTCATGAGTCATGCATTTCATTATTGACTATTATGTGTATTTGTGGATGTCTTGCACTCCTCTGTGTTAAGCCTAAGGCTGATCAACCACACTACCTCTAAATGAAGCACTTTGGGATTGCATAGCAAGTCCCTGTCCACTCACTGGGGAACCCCTGGACTCTTTACATGGTATATCTAGTTCTTGGCATACAACATAAACAGACAGCTTCCTACAGAAGGGGTTCAATGTACATTACAATAAGTGTAAGGTTTGCCTAAACAGTATTTAATTAGGGATCTCAGAAAGACTGAGTAACTAATTGAATTAATTTTTTGAGAGATAATAAGGCAAGTGCATCAAAATATGTGACAATGTCAACCAACATATGAGACATCAAATAAAGGATAATACATTATGCCTTATTGCTCAGGTATCCTAGGTCTTGGAGATGGTCAAGAGGGATAGAGAAGCTCTACAGTGACTTAGAAAATAGAACTTTAGCTTGTTGTTGATGTGTGACTTGCTTTAAGAGCTGTACAAATGACACTAAATTAATTCTTCAGGGTGAGTGATCACAAACCACCAATGTCTTTATTGATCACTGGCAGTTGACCAAGTACAATGGAATGGGATGGAAAAGGTCATACGATGCTCATAGTGCCACCTCTTGGTTTGTCATAGAGGTTATTGGTTATTTATTGAGAGGGCTGTATGCCAGGGCTATTGCGGAGAGAGAATTCCAAAGTATTTGTGGTTCATGTATGTTGAGCAATGAGGCATCAGTGTATTGTTATCAATACATGAGGTCAAACAGATTAGTTTACAGTTGAACTAAACCACTAGACGATTCTGTTCAATTGGCCTTGGCAAATGAGATCCATGGACAAAAGTGGTCATGTAGAACTTCGACACAGCTCACCCAGATAGCAACACATTTAAAACTGTCAATAAAGATGGACTCCCAGTGTTAAGGAATGACTTATGGGGGAGTAATAATATATCTCACAAGTATGTTTCTTTATTTCTTTGATTTTAACAGTACCCTTCATTCAAATTACATGTAACCTTCATCGAGTCCTGATATTGGCCTTGATGTCTGTCTTAATGGGACCAAAATGTAACCATATTAGACAATAGAATCGGTTGATCAAGTGGTATGAATGTCTCCATGTGGGTCCCAGCGAAAGGATTTAGAGGAATCTACTTGTTTTTATGCCTTCTAGGTGACATCTACCTTGTATTGTTGTATAATGCTGCTGTCTAGGTATACTTTTTGTGTGGTGTCTTCTGTATATAAGGAATGACATTTTGGCTGGAGTTTAGACAGGGTTATAATATTGAAGCCTTTATTATATATATTTTTGTATACTAAACAGAGATATTTTGGATTTGATATTTTGCTCTCCCGTTTTTCTTTATCCTTGTTTATTTGTAATTATGCCTTATAGGGATCTCTTGACCATGTGATTCTATTAAAAGATTAATGAACATATATACTATTTACTATTGACCAAGGGACACTTTCATTGTGTTGTTGCTATAGTGGTTACACCAGCTGCTTTTTGTCACTGCAGGGTGCACCCTGTGTTTTTGTTTTCAGATGTGTTCCTTTAATCATTTTCAAATGGAAGGTAATTTTCAGTATATGTTAACTTTTGTAATATCTGGTAGAAGAAAAATGATATGGGAATACTGTTAGAAATGGTGTTCCTAGTTGGCTGTCAGTTTGCACCTTGTCCAAGTAGGGACCCTCACTCTAGTCAGGGTAAGGGAGATACACAGCTCAGATAACCCCTGCTCATCCCATTTGTAGCTTGGCACAAGCATTTAGGCTTATTTCAGAGGCAATGTGTGAAGTATTTGCACAAACACATACAGTAACACAGTGAAAAACACCTCAAAATGAGTCCACACCAGTTAAGAAAAATGGCCGATATTTATCTAAATCATAAAAGACCAAAACAACAAAAATCCAACATGCAAAAGCAGAAATATGATTTTTTAAAGTAAAAAGAGTCTTAATCCATAGAAGTCAACGAATGCGTTGTTTTAGCACAAAGAACCTGGTATACGTCAAACAGTAAGCCGCACGGGCGAGCGTGTGTCAGAAAAGAAGTGATGCATTGATTTTTTACACGCAAGTGAGGCTGTGTGACGATTCTTTTTCCGCCGGGTAAGCAATGCATTGATTCTTTCCACACAGGCAAGTGATATGTTGATTTTCGGACAAGCAGCCTCGGGTCTGGCAGTGGTTTTGAAGATTTTGACACCCAGGGTAGATGTGTGGAAAGGTCCAATACACTGTGTAAGGGGTCTGTGTTGAGAACAGGTGCTGCATCGAATCTCCAGGTGCGAGGTAGGCGTTGCATAAAATTTTCAGCCACAGGGCAGGCGCTGCATTGAATTTTCCCTCACAGGTTACCAGCTTCCACTTCTAAAAGCACAGGGACTGGATTTGGCACCACTTAGCAAGTCAGGACCCTCAGAAGAAGAGCCCAAGCGGGCACTGGCAGATGAAGTCTTTGATGTCCCTGAGACTTCATAACAGGGGGCAAGCTCAGTCCAAGCCTTTGGAGAATCTTCACAAGCAGGATACACAGTAAAGTCCAGTCTTTGTCCTCTTTAAGGCAGAAGCAGCAACTGGAGGCCAACCCAAACAAAACACACACACCAAAAGGGCAGTATTCCTCATCCAGCTCATAAGCTCTTCTCCTTGGCAGAGGTTACTCTTGATCCACAAGTATTCTAAAAATCTGGGGTTTTGGGTCCACTACTTATACTCAATCCTGCCTTTGAAGTAGGCAAACATTAGAGGAAAGTCTCTGTTGCTCACAGGATCCTGCCTTGCCCAGGCCTGGCCTCAGACACACACCAGGGGGTTGGAGACTGCATTGTGTGAGGATAGGTAGAGCCCTTTCAGGTGCAGGTGTCAGCTCCTCCCTCCCCACACTAACCCAGGAAGACTCCTCAGGATATGTCGGACACACCGCAGCTCCCTTTGAGTCACTGTAAAGAGGGAATTCACAAACAACCCAACTGTCAGTTTGACTCAGACGTGGATTCCACAGACAGGCAGAGGAACAGAATGGTTAAGCAAGAAAATGGCCTCTTTCTAAAAATGGCATTTTCAAATAGACAATCTAAAAATTAACTTTACCAAAATATGTATTTTTAAATTGTGAGTTCAGAGACCCTAAAATCCATATCGCTATTGTTTCCCAGTGGAAAACTGCACGTAAAAGATATTTAAAGGCAGTTCCCATGTTAACGTATAGAAGAGATAGGGCTTGCACTAGTGAAAATCGAATTTGGCAGTGTTTTTCACTATCAGGACATGTAAAACACACCAGTACATGTCCTACCTCCTAAATACACTGCACCCTGCCCATGAGGGTTCCTCGGGCCTACCTTAGGGGTGACTTACATGTAGTAAAAGGGAAGGTTTCGGCCTGGCACACAGGCCGAATTGGCAGGTCTGAGACATGTTTACAGGGCTACTCATGTGGGTGGCCCCCTAATAGCATCTGATTTACAGGCCCTGGGCACTTCTAGTGCATGTTAATAGGGACTTACTAGTAAATCAAATATGTCAATCACGGATAACCAATCATAATCACAATTTACACAAGGGGCACTTTCAATTTAACACTGGTCAGCAGTGGTAAAGTGCCCAGAGTACCAAAAACCAGCAAAAACAAAGTCCAGCACACAGTAAAAAAAATACAGGAAGCAGAGGCAAAAAGACTGGGGAAACCACGCCAAGGATGCCAGGTCTAACAAATGTGCTCTAAAATAATTAGAGCAGCTGGCAAATAAACTACATGCTGGAGTTTTCTGTTCAGACAATACAACATTTTTTCGCTTTTTTATCTGCAAGTCTTAGTTCTATTACGAACAAGGGGTATGTACTATACTTGTTTCTTTCTTTACTTCTATAATAACAATCTACATTAGAAACAAACTACAACTCTTGCGTTCGTGAACTACAAAAATCAGCCAATAGGAGAATAGTAAAAACGTGTCAACAGTAATAATCTAGTGAGTCAAGCTGCTCTAGCTTCTTTTTGTCTTTTAAACAGAAACAACAATATTTTTTGTCCATGTTATTGATCTTGTTTTTGAAATTATGCTCCAGAAATCAATCAAAGATATAACTCTTCGGGGGCGTGGCTGGAAGCCAATGGAGCAGCATTCGTAAAGTGGAGCTCCCGAGGGCTGCCGATCCTCGCACGAATAATCCTGTTACTTGGGCCCCAACAAAGAACTCGGAAAACATATGGCACCTAAAGGAACCCCCGGTGCACTGAGCAACAGCAACTGAAATGCGTAAAAACAGTAGTTTGATGGTTTTGCGGCCTCAAAATGGAAACGGAGCGGTGAGACAAAATGGCAGCCCCGCGAAGACGCGAGACTGAAGGCCGGACGACAGAGGAGAACCGAGGAGCCGCCTAACATCGGCACAGTAAGAAGCCACCGGAGCACGGGGATAGCGTCTGGAACCTGCGGCGGTCCTGGAGCGGCGATTCGGACAAGCGGTAAGGGGGATCGGAGGAGGGAACCCGGGCAGAGAGCCAGACCTGGAGGTGACGCGGGAGAAACCTAGCGGGAATACGGGAAATACCTCAGACACCAGTCCCGACCCATCCACCAGCACGGAGGAGAAGCAGGGGAGACTGGAAGCAGGAGGGCCAAGAGACAGTAAGAGGACCCAGTGATGAGCCCGGGGGGCCTGGAAAATTGCAGACCGGGCACCGGGGAGAACCAGGGGAGGTTGCCAAGACAAGACAAGGGCAACACAGAGGAGTGGACGATGAAAATATGACCAGATACCCAGCCTGCCAACACGGTGCAACTTGATTCGCGGAACCTGCAACACGCACTACCAGAAAGGGGAAAAGTAAGCAGAGCTCTCCCTGCCATAGGACACAACATAAAGGGCATCCAAGGCACAAGCAGCCCAGGCGGGAACCCATATACAGTGACACTAAGACATAGTACCCACTGAAAATGGGTAAACCTAAGAAGCGAGAGGGCCCAGGAAAAGACAGCAGCTCAACAAAAGAAGGAATGTGCGGTGAGGCCAATGAGGGAACCACCCTAGACACTCTGCTGCAGGCAATCCAAGCCTCTAGAGAGGCCCTGGAGCTTAAAATAGACACCTTGTCTGTAGACCTGACGCTCTTAAGAGATGATCACATGAAATTATCCGACAGAGTAACGGCCAACGAAAAATCGTTAGAACAACTATCTCCTGAATGCAAGACACTCTCCAATACCACAGCCACTCTGATGGCCAGGGTAAAAATACTGGAATCACGCGCAGAGGATGCTGAAAACAGGGCACGAAGGAACAACCTACGCTTGGTGGGCATCCCTGAAAAATCAGAACGTGAAGCACCAGACATGGAAACCTTCCTTGAACAATGGATACGTAAGGAAATAGCGTCAGAGGGCCTAACACAACACTTCGCAATAGAAAGAGCCCATAGGGTACCAGCAAGGCCCCCCCGCCCGGAGCCAGACCGCGCCCGATTGTGGCAAAACTTTTGCACTTCAAGGACCGAGACTTTATCCTGGCACAAGCACGGAAAAAAGGAGAGATCAAACTGAGTGGAGAGCGAGTAATGATCTTCCCGGACTTCACTAAAGACACTCAGAAGCAAAGAGCCACATTTCTGGAGGTTAAACGATGCCTTAGAGAAAAGGGCATCCGGTATGCCATTCTATTCCCTGCCAAACTAAGGGTCACAATACGAACAATTACACACTTTTTTTTACAACGCCACAGCGGGCGCGTGAATGGTTGGAGGAGCAAGGCCCGACAGAGCAGCGACCCAGAGAAGAAGCAAACAGGAAAAAAGAAAGGCCCTCCCGACGACATGAGAAGCAACGGAAGGACTTGACCCCGCCCCTCACCCAAACCATACGGGAAAGACTGGAAGCCGTGAAGGCACTGGCAAAGCTGGGGCATGAAAGAGCCACCACCCCGCGCCAGACCGAGTTGTTGTCAGGACCTGATGAAACCTCCTGCTCCTCACAGGACACAGCTGGGGGCCGCCCTCGGATCACCCCTGGGACATCAGACGAGATCATCTGACACACCCCACCCAAAGGCAAAACAAAAAAGAGTAAACTCCGCAGCAATGAGGAAAAGCCACATTCCACTCACCGCAAGTATAAACGGGGAACGGGGACACCAGGGAGAAGACAAATGGAATGTTACACATAAGCGGCAGGTCGGGGCCTAAGGGCCTGGCACACGGCCCCAGCCTTTCCCCCTCTAAACATATACACAATGGTCTACAAGTTGGGGACAGTTTGGACGGGGAAAGTTCTCACACCGCTCCTGGGGATAGGGAGTTTAGTTTACAAAAAAGTTGTTAAGTTAACAGTTAAGGGGTTTCAATTAGGGAGAATACACCTCCATGGGGGAATCAGCCGACAAAAGCTCCAAGGCACTGTCACACACGAGGCGAGGGCATGCGCACCACACCGGAGATTCATCTATAACAAGGACATATGGAAAACCCACTAGATTACAAATTCCTCACATGGAATATTAGAGGACTGAATAGCTCAGCTAAACGATAAAGGGTATATAATCAAATTAAAAGACGAGGGATGCAAATAGCAATCCTACAGAAGACCCATCTGATAGGGAAAGAAGTAGCAGCTCTGTCCAAAAGATGGAGGGGTCAGATATATGCCACAGAATATTCGGCATATGCGCGAGGAGTTCTGATATGGATACGCCCGGGGACTCCCTTCCAAAAAATAGACACAGTAATAGATAGAGAGGGACGCTGGTCAAGAGCCGACTGGGGGGTAGGGACATCACGCTGGCGGGTATCTATGCCCCCAACCAGGACCAGAGCACCTTCCTACAGGCGCTGTCCCGTGCCTGGGGTCCCCACTTGACTCAGACAACAGTGGTAGGGGGGATTTCAATAGTCTGTAAGACACGATCTTAGACAGATCTCATCCGCCACTAGAGGCCTCCCCTATACCCAGGACAGCCAAGAACTTCACAGACTGGCAGAAGAACTGGGGACTGATTGACACATGGAGGCATCTCCACCCACGGGAAAGAGACTACTCGTTCTACTCGCCTATGCATGACTTGCATGTCCGACTGGACGCAATTTTAACCTCCCCGGATGTGAATAGCACTGTACGCAATGCGGAATATTTATGCTGCACAGTATCGGATCACAACCCGCTGCTACTTACCCTAGACTGGCGGAGAGACCGCCCCCATATCCCAGACTGGCGAATGAACGTAGAGTCACTAGAGGACAGCGCCCACCGACAGGCCATCAGAGAAGTAATCAAGGAGTTTTTCACACATAACGCAGGCTCGACCTCCTCACGAATGGGAAGCGTTCAAGGTGACAATAAGGGGACAATGTATAGCAGAAACGCAGGGAGTACGACAGACAATAGAGGGGGAAATTGACAAGCATGAGAAAGCACTGAGAACTCTGGAGCGAAACAGACCAGACAATCCAGCTCTGGCACCCAACATATCAGAAACCAAGTATAAGATAACCAGTGCACTAGAAAAGCTCAGGCGATTTGATTACAGGAAATACATAGGTAGACAACACAGAGAGGGGGACAAAGCAGGAGCACTGCTGGCTTGGCTGGCGACGCCACCCAGGCAGCAATCCCTGGTGATGGAAATAGAGACCGCGGAGGGCAGAAAATTATACGGTCAGGGAGAGATCAATGCCAGCTTCGCTGAATATTACGCGGCACTTTATGCCCCCCCCCCTCGGAACCCCTAGAACCAAACCGACTGAGAAGCCTGGACAATATCCAGTTTCAGACCTTAGCAGCAGAGGACCAGCAACTGTTGGGGGAGGTGGTGACCCCGCGAGAGGTGACAGTGGCGGTTGAAGCAATGGCCAGAGGAAAAGTATCAGGAGCAGATGGGTTACCGGCAGAATTCTTTAAAGAGTACGTGGACCTGCTAGCGCCACGGATCAGTGATATATATCGAGAGGCATGGGAGAGTGGTAGCCTGCCCAGATCTACCAATGAGGCTATCGTGGTCCCATTGCCAAAACAAGATCGTCCGTCCACGGACGTAAGATCATACCGTCCATTATCAATGTTGAATATGGACTATAAAATATTAAGCCGTATCCTAGCCACCAGACTGATGCCCCAAATGGAAGCATTAATCCACCCTGCCCAAACAGGCTTCATACCAAATCGCAATACAGCCACAAACATTAGAAGACTGATAGGAATAATGCAATCAGGCTCGCCAAACCTCACCAACGCAGTGGTACTAGTGGTGGACATTGAGAAAGCATTTGATAGCCTACGATGGGACTATCTACAAATAATAATGAACAAGATGGGTTTGGGACCAGGATTCCTGAGGTGGTCTAGACTGTTATAGACCACCCCCACAGCAAATGTCCGCACAGGACATACAATTTCGAAATCATATGAAATAGGGAGGGGCACCAGGCAAGGTTGCTCGTTATCACCACTACTGTTCGCCATTGCAGTGGAACCATTGTCCTTGATGGCGAGGACAGTGAAACACTATGAGGGAATAACTATAGGGGAAGGAAAGCACCAGATTGCATTATACGCCGACGATATGATACTATTTATAAAGGACCCAAGCAGGGATCTTCCCAGGGTTATGTCCCTACTGGACTGGTTCGGGAGCGTGTCGGGACTCCATATTAACTGGCAGAAATCCCACCTCTTCCCGTTGCAGAAAGGGTCCCCCCAGGTCGAAACCGTCCAAAACTTGGGATGGCATCCGACAAGGTTCAAATATCTGGGCGTACAAATATATCATGAACTGGGAGATCTCCTAGAAGGAAATGTAAACCAAGCAGTTCGGGCATTAAAATCAGCCACCCAGTTCTGGAAAACATTGCCCCTCTCAGTAACCGGGTGAGTGGCCTTGACAAAAATGGTGGCACTACCCAGAATGTTATATGGCTTCACGACTTTGCCGGTGCTGATACCGAGAGAGACCTTTAGGGAAATCAATTCCGTCATCACCAGCTTCATATGGGGGGGCGGGACGCCACAGACTGGCCCTGCATAAATTGCAACGGCCCACCGCGGAAGGCGGATTAGCAGCTCCTGATATGGAACTATACTATCTGGCGGGACAGCTCCAGTGGCTAGCAAAGGAATAGCACACTGTAATAACGCTGGAAGCTGAAAGCCCAGGGAAAGAGGCAAAAGCAGCAGCTCTCGCGGAGATACTAATGGCTCCAGGGGGTAGGAAGGTGACAAAATCACTGGAATATCAAGTTATAAGTGCATGCTGGAAGTGTAGCCTGCAGCGAGCGCGAGTCAAGTCCCCATATACAGCAAAATTCCCCCCTACAATTCCTGACTTTACTCCCCGGAAGCAGCTCTATAGCAGGGATCCAGAAATTAGAGATGCGCGGAATAACCACGATAGGGGACCTATACAGGAATGGAGAGCTCATGACATACACGGACATGATGACACACTGCGGGGTCCTGCCCGGGATGTTCCTTACACATAGATCCCTAATAGCTCTGATACAACGACACTGGAAACAGGGACTAAGGGAACCACCCACACACACAGGAAGCCACGCCATTTGCACAATAGGGGGAGACAGAAAGACAATATCCACGATATACAAAACACTGCAAACAGAAGCACTGACCTCTCTAGAAACTCTAAAAACCCAATGGCAAGCAGATATTGGGGAACACATAGACGATGAACAGTGGAGTCATATCACAGCCCAAGTCTACAAAGTGTCTAGGAACGCCCGGTTTAAATTGATCAACATCTACATATACCATAGAACATACCTGAGCCCAGCCAAGCTAACATCAATGTACAAAAACGCAAGCAGCACTTGTCCTAGATGCACAGAACTAGGGGCAGACTTACTACACATGCTATGGACTTGTAGAGAACTAACAAACTACTGGGAAGAGGTAATGCAAGAAACCGAAAGGATTACAGGAAGGAAACTGGCGAGAACCCCAGCAGTAACTCTACTAGGAAACTTTCCCAGACCCCACTCAAAGAAAATGAAGAACAAATTCATAGATCTAGCGTTAATCTTAGGAAAAAGAGAAATCACAATGCACTGGAAGGATCCCAAAGGACGAGGGCCCAAATGTGGAAAGACACTCTGATTAAATGGGCTGAAGCAGAAGGCGAGGCGTTACGCCTGGAGCTGACAAAAGGAGCGGGAAACGCAGAAAGGGCACAGCAATGGGACAATCTGATAGATTGCATGAAACACCCAATAGACAACCCTCAGGACCAAGACATCTCAACAGAGTAATCAGACTCAACTGAAAACAGTAACACGGACTAGCAAGCAGGCTTGCCATATGCCGGACAATAAACAATTGATAGCAAAACCCAAGGTGACAGCGCCCAGAGGAAAGGAGCACGGGAATTTGACCCGAACAGCTAACGTAATCAAAGTTCTGTAAGTATGAAACAAAACAATAAAAATACATTTAAAAAATATATATATATAACTCTTCCACACCATATCCAATTATTCCAATGTTTATTTAATAATAACATTCTGGTGGGATAAAAATCTGAGACACAGAATGATGAATCCATTAAGAATTATTTCATCACATAACACATGGTGAGATAATATTTGCCTCACAACCTGAAGGAAAGAGTATTGTGGATCCAGAGAAATAGTAATTTGAATATCCTCTAATACAGTGTTTCCCAACCTGTTATCCGGGGACCCATGGGGGACCGCAAAGCCTCCTCAGGGGGTCCGCAAGTGCTTAGAAAATTAAATAATATTAATAGATTAGGTCCCCAGCTTTCAGTAATGACTCAGTGGGGGGTATCTGGATTCCAATAATAATTCAGTGGGGGTCCCCGGGTTCCAGTAATGATAAAGTGGGGGTCCACAGAAGTCAAAAGGTTGGGAACCACTGCTCTAATAGTTTTCTAACCAGAAAAGGTACATACTTACACACACCTCTAAAATCGTTGATCTGCAAGAATTACTCATCCTAAATGTTAATCCTTCATCCACAAAACCCAGTAGCATATTGATAACCTCATAAACCCTCACTGGACACACCAAATGGATCTTTTATTCCTTGCTGAATCACATCTCTTCATAGTTACTTATGCTTAAGCTTGGTAGATGAAGAAATAAGATGAGCATTGGGCTTGCCTTCAACCCCAGAATTTCTCAATGCCCTCAAAACTCAGCTGAACTGAAATGGCAGGAGGATGTAGCTCCAGTTGAAAAGTGCATACAAGTCTGAGAACATTCTGTAAGAAGGATTGGTGAGGCAAGAAACAATTCCCAAAGTACAGGAGAACATATTTACAAATACCAAAGCGGAGTCATGTAAATGATTTCAAAAACGTCTGTGCTTGCTGTCTGTTGACTTTCATCACAGCTCCAGGAATCATTATGAATGGTTGAAAGGCATACTAGAGCTATTCTCTCCATGACTGGAGGACCATAACCATGGCCAGAGCCTCAAGATCCTTCCTCCAACTACATTTTTTTTCTATTTAGTGACATAATTGTGGCACAAAGAGGTGTATCTTGTACAGTCCCCAAACATGCATGAGCCTCTTGGATAACCTAGGGTTCATTTGATGGAGTCCTTAAATAATCCAGAGTTCCAATCTACAATTGCATTATTCTTCTTTGAGAGATATTCTGCAATGACAGACACCATGTGGTTGGACAATACTGCTAGAAGTCCTTGGCTAGTTCTACTAGTATCCTAGGGCCTGATTTAGTGTTTGGCAGAGGGATTACTCTGTCACAACAGTGACGGATATCCCACCCACCGAAATATATATCTCATTATATCCCCTCCGCCAAACTCTAATCTTGATTTCCCACAGCTTTTTTATGGAACAGACCACTAAGACATTGGGGGTCATTCTGACCCTGGCGGTAATTACCGCCATGGCGGAGGTCGGCGGTAGCACCGCCAACAGGCTGGCGGTGCACCGCTGGGCATTCTGACCGCGGCGGTTCAGCCGCAGCCAGAAACGGAAAGTCGGCGGTGTCCCGCCGACTTTCCGCTGCCCTTGAGAATCCTCCATGGCGGCGCAGCGCGCTCCGCCGCCATAGGGATTCTGACACCCCCTACCGCCATCCAGTTCCTGGTGGTTCTCCCGCAGGGAACAGGATGGCGGTAGGGGGTGCCGCGGGGCCCCTGGGGGCCCCTGCAGTGCCCATGCCAATGGCATGGGCACTGCAGGGGCCCCCGTAAGAGGGCCCCAAAAAGAATTTCAGTGTCTGCCTAGCAGACACTGAGATTCGCGACGGGTGCAACTGCACCCGTCGCACCTTCCCACTCCGCCGGCTCAATTCTGAGCCGGCGTCCTCGTGGGAAGGGTGTTTCCCGCTGGGCTGGCGGGCGGACTTTCGGCGGTCGCCCGCCAGCCCAGTGGGAAAGCCAGAATGACCGCCGCGGTCTTTTGACCGCAGAGCGGTCTTTCGGCGGGAACCGCGTGGCGGGCGGCGACCGCCGTCCGCCGCGGTCAAAATCACCCCCATTGTCTGTCTTTAACAATACACAGCAGTTTGTTGTTCTGTCTTTTTTCCAACACTTGACCACAAAAGAGCAATTTATTCGTTCTAAGCAGTTTAAATGTAACTAAAGCTCTTCCAATGACCAGTTCATCCTATGAATAATGATTTGCATTATGTTGTCCATCCTATCCTTGCTTTAGAGTCTATGGGGGTCATTACAACATTGGCGGTAAAAGCCGCTTACCGTCGTACAGAAGACCGACAACACACCGCTCCGACCCCGGAATTCCACCACGGTCATTATGACCCAAAGCCCGAAATCTGCCAAAATCTAGACACCCACACAAGTCCGCCACACCAAAGGTCAGTGATAAACTGGCGATAAGAAATCCTCCACTGTTACGCCAACAGGAATAAGCCCACACTATTACGACCCACGAATCCACGCAGCGGTCTTTCAACCGCGGTATTCCATTGGCGGTACACACCGCCGCACTCAAAATACACACACATTTACAAAACACTACCACATGGGACAATTCCAAATACACACACCTGATACACTTACACACACCACTCCCACACACCCAATACAATATAAAACACACACCCACACCACCCACAAACCCCTACGACAACAATTGCGACTGAAGGCCAGAGAGAGACACCACCATCTACAAACGAGCATCTACAGGCACTCAACACCATCACCCACATAACATCCACACACCTCACACAACACACCACTAAATATTACCCCACACATCACAACACACACCACCCCACACATCACCCACACCACCCCATAGCACCACAAAGACACCCCAGGTTCTCTGAGGAGGAGCTCAGGGTCATGGTTGAGGAAATCATTCGGGTAGAGCCACAGCTATTCAGATCACAGGTGCAGCACACCTCCATAGCTAGGAAGATGGAACTATGGCGAAGAATCGTGGACAGGGTCAACGCAGTGGGACAGCACCCAAGAACACGGGATGACATCAGGAAGAGGTGGAACGACCTACGGGGGAAGGTGCGTTTTGTGGTCTCAAGACACCACATTGCGGTACAGAGGACTGGCAGCGGACCCCCACCTCCTCCCCCACAACTAACAACATGGGAGGAGCAGGAGTAGCTGGAGGAATGGACTCTAGTAAGTCAAATCTTTCACTACTTCATCCCCCACCCTACCTGCATGCTATCACATACCCCCACCCTCGCCCTCACCCCATCACTCCTACTCCTCACACATGTCCCAATATCACAAACCACCCATCCCAACACCAAACCCTGCATGCAACACCAAAGCATGGACACCCATCACCAAAGCATGGCCACTACACATACCGATACACCCCCCTAAACCATTATCACAGGAGGTCCTACACAGGAATGCAAGCACTGGGGTACACGGTCACCCACCCATTGCACACCATGGCACACATAGGTGCAATAATCATGCTTTTATACCCCTGCAGGACCCCTACCCAACGTCACCGGACAGGAGGGTCCAGACATGTCCACTCCACCCACAGAAGAGGCCCACAGTGATGACAGCAGCTCTGTCCAACTGGATCTAGACGACCAGCCCAGCCCATCTGGGACCTCAGGACAGTCGGTTCCCCTCACACTGGCACAAGCCACTACAGGGCTTCCCCCCTGCGGAAACACCAGCACAGCACCCACCCAGCGGGCCCATACATCTGTCCCCAGGCGACGTCAATCAGCAGTGTGTCCACCACTACAGGGAACCCTGGCTAACCCACCACCCCAACAACAACAGGGACCTGGGGGCATTGGGAGTGGGCACACGGTTCAGGGGACAGAGGCCCAGTAACACAGGGGAACTGGCAGGGCTGCTGTGCGACAGGGGGAGGACAGGCCCAGGGAACCCACTCTCCACGAGGCCCTCTCCAACATCATGGGAGCCTACCACCATTCCCAGGAGACGATGGCAACGGTACTGGCCAAGTTCCAGGAGACCCAGCGGCTGCAGGAGGAACAGTATTTGGGCTTCAGGGAGGAACTCAAATCCATCAATTCCACCCTGGGCACCATTGTAGGGGTGCTGAAGGAACTCGTCAACACCAGGAGGGACACTGTGGCACAACAAGGGGCCCCTGACACTAGCCTGGACGATGAACTGCCCCCCACCTCCGCCGGTGCTAGTGGACAGGAGGCACCACCACAGGACCACCACTCCCACCACCCCATCCCCTGCAGAGGGAGAACCACCCCGCAAACGTTCCCTGAGATCCAGGACAAAGACAGAGAACGATGCCAAGACCCCCGCCAAGAAATGAGACCACCCTGATTGTCATCCATTTGTCCCACCTTGTCACCCTGTCCATCCTTAAACTGCCCCAGCTCCACTTTCTATGCCCCTTTGGACAATGCACCTGTGAGACTAATAGACTGGACTCTGCCATGGACATTCCTCTACCATCACCCCTCACCATTTTACAACCCTCTCCAATATTGAGCACTTAAATAAACTCCCTTAAAGCACAAAACAATCTGGAGTCTGTCTGTGATTTCGAAATAGTGTATTAGCAATTACAGTGCCAAAATTTTCTTTCAAATGTAATGTAAACATACCTATGTCACACAGCTATAGTCCATGAGGAAAGCAAGCAGATGTCACACACTGGGACCCACATCTGTGAAATCGTAAGGGAAAGTGACAACTCAGAGACCATACACTGGGTGAAAAAGACAGACAATAGAGAGGTATTAGATTTAAATTAGATGTAGCAGACAGTGTTGTCTTCTTACCTGTGTCTCACTGGAAGTACTGCAAGTTCACCGTGTTCCTGTTGTCAATGTCCTCTTCTTCTCCTTCCTTGTCTTCACTGTCCACAGGCTCCACAGCTGCCACAACACCTCCATCTGGACCATCCTCCTACAGAAAAGGCACCTGTTATCGCAAAGCCAAGTTGTTAAGCATACCGCAGGCCACGATGATCTGGCACACCGTCTTTGGAGTAGAATAGGGAACCTCCTGTCATATGGAGGCACCAGAACCTGGACTTCAATGAAGTGCCGCTCTCTAATCCTCCTAGTTCACCCATGGGCCTCATTGTAGCATTCCTCTGCCCTTGTCCTGGGATTCCTCACTGGGGTCAGTAGCCATGACAGGTTGGGGTAACCAGAGTCACCTGCAAATGGCGAGGGACAACTGTTAGACACAAACTAACTCTTAGGGACATCCCCAGACCCAGACACCTAGTCACACTGTATTGGGTCCATGTCCTCACCTAATAGCCACACACGGTGCCTCTGTAGTTGCCCCATCGCATAAGGGATGCTGCTATTCCGCAGGATGTAAGCGTCATGCACTGAGCCAGGGAATTTTGCATTAACATGGGAGATGTACTGGTCTGCCAAACACACCATCTGCACCTTCATGGAATGGTAACTCTTCCGGTTTCTGTACACATGTTCACTCCTGCGGGGATACCAAGGCCACATGTGTCCCATCAATGACACCTATGATGTTGGGGATATGTCCCAGAGCATAGAAGTCACCTTTCACGGTAGGCAAATCCTCCACCTGAGGGAAAACGATGTAGCTGTGCATGTGTTTCAGCAGGGCAGACAACACTCTGGACAACACGTTGGAAAACATAGGCTGGGACATCCCTGATGCCATGGCCACTGTTGTTTGAAAAGAACCACTTGCTAGGAAATGGAGTACTGACAGCACCTGCACTTGAGGGGGGAATTCCTGTGGTATGGCGGATAGCTGACATCAGGTCTGGCTCCAACTGGGCACACAGTTCCTGGATTGTGGCATGATCAAGCCTGTAGGTGATGATCACATGTCTTTCCTCCATTGTTGACAGGTCCACCAGCGGTCTGTACACCGAGGATGCCTCCATCTCCTCACATGCCCCAGCGGATGGTGCCTATGGACGAGAACAGCAAGCACAGAGTCAACCAACTCTGAGGTACGTAAACACAGCTTACTCTGAAAATATTCATAAATCAAAATTTGCCTGTATGAGTGTTTAGGCAAGGCCTAGGTATGTGTGACGCAGTCAAAAATAATGCCATGTGGGCCCCTGAAATGGCGGCTGGCTGTAATGTGGGACAAGGGGATATGAGGTAACTGCGCTGGCGTTGTACACCGTTGCGGTAGGCAGTCGAAGACCGCGCGCAATTCTGCATTGGTCTGGAAGAGACAATGGCTCGTGTGTCTGGGGAAAGGGCCCCTGCCTTCACATCGGAGGAGTTGGAGAAACTTGTGGATGGGGTCCTCCCCCAGTACACGCTACTCTACGGTCCTCCAGACAAACAGGTAAGTACACTGTGAGCATGCTGTATGGGCAATGCCTGTGTGGAGTGGGGTGGATGAAAGATAGGGGGGGGGCAAGAATGAGGCATGCATGAAACGACGGTGAGTGCATGTGCGTCATGGCAAGGGTAGGGATGCGGGCCAATGACTGTGACTGTGCAGTTGGTAATTACTTATCTTTTTCCCCTGTACAATTCCTGTAGGTCAGCGCCCACCAGAAGAAGGACATCTGGCGTGCCATCGCCAAGGAAGTCCGGACCCTGGGCTTCTACCACAGATGGAGCACCCACTGCCAGAAAAGATGGGAGGACATTCGCCGCTGGAGCAAGAAGACAGCGGAGGCCCAGCTGGGGATGGCCTCCCACTGTGGGAGGGGTGCCCGCCACACCATGACCCCCCTGACGTTCAGGATCCTGGCGGTGGCGTACCCGGAGTTGGATGGGCGCTTGAGGGCATCACAGCAGCAACAAGGGGGTGAGTACACTCTCATTCTGCTGATTCAGCGTGCATTGGAGGTGTCTGGGTGGGGGAGGTGGGCTGTGGGTTCCCCTAGGCCAGGGTGAGTTTGGTAGTTAAGTTCCCTTCATCAAGCATGACCTGTGGCACCCCACCCCACCTGTGTACAGTGCCAACTACACCTAGTCAGGCTCCTGTGACATCCATGTGTGCAGAAATTTTGAATGCCATCCAGGGTGTAGAGAAGCAGTTGCAACAAACCAATGCAAACCTGGAGGGCATTCACTCTGGTCAGGCAGCCCTTCAGCGAGCTTTTCAGACTCTGGCCTCAGCACTGATGGCAGCCATTGTCCCTGTCTCTAGCCTCCCCCCTCCAACTTCCTCCACCCAGACCCACACACCTGTACCTCAGCCTATCCCAAGCACACCATCAGACCAGCATGCACACACGTCAACACACAAGGGAAGCTCTGGCAAACATAAACACCACACATCCCACAGGCACTCACGCAAGCATCACACACATGCAGACACAACAACATCCACAGCCTCCACTGTGTCCCCCTCCTCCTGGTCTCCCTCCTCCCTCTCAGTCTCGTCTCCACTCACACCTGCATGCACTACATCCTCAGCCACTATGTCCATCACCAGGACACACACCACCACACCCGCTCACGTGCAGTCACCACCCCCACTACCATTCACACATCCCCTGTGTCCTCTCCCAGTGTGTCTGTGAGGCCACCTCCCAAGGTACACAAATGCTGCCACACACCCACCCAACAGCCATCCACCTCACGTCAGCCTCCAGCCCATGCACCTTCACCCAAAGTCAGCAAACGTACACCTCCTACAACCACAACCTCTTCCTCCACCACCAAACCCACTCCAGCTACCCGTCCCAGTGTTCCTAAGAAACTTTTCCTGTCCAACCTTGACCTCTTTCCCTCACCTCCCCCACCCCTTCAGTATCCTAGGGCCGGACTCTCCAGGTCCCAACCTAGCCCCTCAGCCACAACATCGGCGGGACCAGTGGTGCCAGTAGTCACCGGATTATGGAGTGTACCAGGCAGCAGGGCAGCCAGTGTGGCAAGGAGCCACAGCATGGACAGTCCCCACCTGTCAAGCATAAAAAGTTGGACAGTGCCCGACGGGAGAGGGGAAAGAAATCAGCCACCAAAGCCGCTCCCAGGGGTACAGTTGGGAGTGTGGAGACAGCTGTGACACCATCCAAGGTGGGGAAGGGGCACAGTAAAACCGGCAAGTCTGGGAAGATAAGCACGGTGGACAAGACCGCCAGCAGCCCCGCTGCCCAGGAGACGACCGCCAGCAGCCCCGCTGCCAAAGACAGGACCACCAGCAGCAGCCCCGCCGCCGAAGACAGGACCGCAGCAGCAGCCCTGCTGCCCAGGAGATGACAGCCAGCAGCCCCACTGCCAAAGACAGGACCGCAAGCAGCAGCCCTGCTGCCCAGGAGACGACCGCCAGCAGCCCCGCTGCCAAAGACAGGACTGCCAGCAGCAGCCCCGCTGCCCAGGAGACAACCGCCAGCAGCCCCGCTGCCAAAGACAGGACCAGCAGCAGCCCCGCTGCCCAGGACACCGCCGCCAGCAGCACCGCAGGCCAGGACAAGACCGCCAGCAGCTGAACCGCTGCCCAAGACAGGACCGCCATCAGCTGAACCGCTGCCCAGGACACCGCCACCAGCTGGACCGCTGCCCAGGACACCGGCGCCAGCAGCACCGCAGGCCAGTGAGCTCCAATGATTCTGACACTACTGAGTCCGCCACGGGCAGGATGAAGCACTCTGGGCACCATGCCCCCTTCAGAACCAGTGGAGAAAGGCATCCACTACTTCTGTCCTTGGCAGGATGAAGCACTCTGGGCACAAAGCCCCTTCCAGAACCAGTGGAGTATCACATCCACTACCTCTGTCCTTGGCAGGATGAAGCACTCTGGGCACAAAGCCCCTTCCAGAACCAGTGGAGTATCACATCCACTACCTCTGTCCTTGGCAGGATGAAGCACTCTGGGCACAAAGCCCCCTCCAGAACCAGTGGAGAAAGGCATCCACTACCTCTGTCCTTGGCAGGATGAAGCACTCTGTTCACAAAGCCCCCTCCAGAACCAGTAGAGTATCACATCCACTACCTCTGTCCTTGGCAGGATGAAGCACTCTGGGCACAAAGCCCTCTCCAGAACCAGTGGAGAAAGGCATTCACTAGAGAGACTGTGCAGGATGCAGCAGTGGGCAAACCACCCACTGTAGAGACTTGAGAGACTGTGGCTTTGCACTCCCCAGGATGCAGCAGTGGGCAAACCACCCACTGTAGAGACTTTAGAGACCGTGGCTTTGCACTCCCCAGGATGCAGCAGTGGGCAACCCACCCACTGTAGAGACTTGTGAGACTGTGGCTTTGCACTCCCCAGGATTGAACAGTGGGCAAACCACCCACTGTAGAGACTTGTGAGACTGTGGCTTTGCACTCCCCAGGATTGAACAGTGGGCAAACCACCCACTGTAGAGACTTGTGAGACTGTGGCTTTGCACTCCCCAGGATTGAACTGTAGGCATGGAGCCCCCTCTTGGATCTGGCGACATGCACTCAACCGGCTGAGGTGCAGCCCCCCTCCCTTCCCCCTGAGGTGCCTGTTTTATTTCTAACTGATGCCCCTGCAGTTTTCTCTCTGTTTGGAGTCTGGTAGTGTGGGCCTCGCCCGTGCCTTTTGGGCCCAGTGATCCACGGACTATGATGGTGGAATCCCTTGGACTTGTGTTCTTTGTGTATATAATTGTATATGGTATAAATGTATATATTTTAAATATTTTTTATGTATGTAATTGAATATATAACAATTATTCGACTCATTTCTTTTTGTCCTTGCATTCTTCCAGGGGGGGATTGGGGGGTGTAACTGTTATGTATCAATATGTATTAGCGTGTGTGTTGTAGTGGGTGAGGGTGGGGGTGGGAGTGTTGCGTGTGTGTGTCACTGTTTTTTCCCTCCCCCCTCTCCTGTGTCGTAGGTGCAGTACTCACCGTGGTCTTCGCCGCCGGCGTTCGTGCTCCTGGTGGAGGAGCAGGAAGATAAAGGCTGGCAGAATCTGGAGCTCGGGTTCCATGGCGTCCTGATTCCTCGTGGGCTGTGTAGAGGTGAGCGTTTTCCCTTCGAAGTCCTGTTTCCGCCGTGTTTTTGTTCGCAGTGAATCCGCCCCGAAAAAGGTGGCGGATTGGTGGGTTGTAATAGTGTGGGCGGTACATTTTCCTCTGCCTGTCTGTTGGCGGTAACCGCTGCGGTCGTGATTCCATTTTTTTCCGCCGCTTTAACACCGACCGCCAGGGTTGTAATGACCATCTATATTTCTGACCACTGAGGATCCCAAATCCCTGTGAGCCAACCACTAATGGATATCCTTGCTAGCTTTTTAGGACATTTTCACTGTGTTTTTGTACAATAAACGTTTATGTAAGTGACTGATCTTCAAACTCTGCATGGTTCCATAATGGGAGGGTGTTGCAAAAATAGCTTGGCATTTTCCTGTCTCAGCCAATCAGTGCCTGCATCCTGTATCTTAGAGCCTGCATCCTGGATCTGAGTCACATGACTGGGTGTAGTTGGCAGTTGGGCTTTGTATATTCCATCTAGACAGCCACACACAATAAAGAGCTTAGGTGTGCCAGGATGGGCCATCACTGGCAGAATGGGAGGGCGGTGTTAGGCACAGCCCCACTTACCCCTGAATAGGCTGTGTCCTGCCTTCACCCAAAGGATTACATAACTCCTTACTCACCCTGTACCCAGGGCAGGGGAGGCAGGAAACCTGTGTACTGCAAAAGGAAACCTCTAGAAGCTCCCATTTCAAAGGGATCACCATGAATAAAAATTGGACCTCAGAAGTCAGCTCTTCAGTACACTCCTGAAGGACTGCCACTCTACTTCCCTACTGGTCAGATGCTCTGCTGCCTGCTGCCCTGGTCTCTGAGAAGGAAGATTGGACCTGCACCCTTCGTCCCAGGCTAAAGTGACTCTAATGGTCACCTAGCTGACCACCAGTTCTGAGCTACAGGGACATAACAAGCTCCAGAGCCTTCCTGCAAATGCCCAGTTGACCTGGTGCCTGGACCTGCAACTGGACCTGCCTGAGCCTGCTGGCTTCTGCTGGAGTTCCTGACCCCAAAGTACTGCCCCCCAGGTCCTGGACCCTTGGTGTGGATCAGTTGACCTCCCTCAAAGTTTTTGGGCTTTCCATGAATACATACGAGCACGCTTGCACCTAGACCTTTTCGCCTGTGCCAGCTGCCAACTTGAAGATCCGGAGAACCAACTCTTCACGCTACGGCATCGACCACCACAGTGATGCTAACATGATGCTCTAGCCACCTAGCCACGACCATATGCAACACTTATAGGATCTTAGCACTACAACGATGATCATCAGTGATGCCCAGCTGGCCCTTCGTGCTACTTTGATGGTCATCTGGGATGCTCTTCCTGCTCTTTGCAGCCCCATTCACTGCAAATCTACTGCAAATGGAACTCTTGGTGCTGGACTGAGTAGGATTAGCCTGATCCCTGTATCCCACCTGCACTCCACTGCAGTTGGTCTGAAATTGTGACTTTCTCCCAGTTTCTCACTACTTTACTACTGTTTGAAGTGAGGCATAAACACTTTACGCAATGCGTCTAAGTTAATCCTGACTTCTCTGTGCCAAGCTACCAGAGGTTTGATGACAGGTTAATTTGGGATTTGCTTGTGACTTCACACTGACAAGGAGTGTGGTGACATGCTGTATCACGTTGAGTGCGCCGATGAGGATGAAGGCTGTCTCTTGTGTTTTTGGAGCTTGTGTTGTCTGGGAGGTTGAATTCACACAAGTGGGTGGTGTGGGCATGCGATATGGACAAAGTGGTGAGCAGATCTGAGAATTCATCAATTAAGTCCTTCTTTTGCCCTGGGGTCCTATAGATGAGATGGAAGGTGACAGCCTGAGTAGCACAGTGGAAGATGGCATGTGATGAGCTCCATGGAGTTGAGTATTGCTTGCTTGCCTAGGGTGTCATAAAAGGAGAACTTATGGACGGCAGCAAGGCTTCCTGCCTTTTTACATGCATTCTCCACACAATGGGTGCTGTAACCTGTGGGAAGAAGGACATTTAGGATGTGCAAGGATGTGGAGCAATTCATTTTTCTGTGATGAAGGGGGCATCAAGCTTGTGATAAGTTATGAGGTCTGCAATGTCTGGTGCTTGGAATACTGCAGAACAAGCGCTAATGAGAATGATTTGGAATGCGTATTCTGCAGTTTGAGTGAGTGTTGTGGTTCACAAGTACTGTGAAAGTTATCACAAACAAACTCAAATCCTTTACAGATGGGCCACCAAAAATGATACCCTAATAATATGTCAGAAGCCTAGGAGGAAGCTAGGACTCCTAATTTAAGGTCAAGCTATATAACGGTTAACCCAGGAATCTATCCACATTTTGCGCAGTTTGCTTTACCTTAAAAAGGCATATGGTACGTTACCAACCCACTAAAATCTCCAAGTTGACCATAGTCCCAGTCTTCTTGGCCATAAGGACCATGACCATTTTCATTAGGCTAGCAATGTATCACAGTTTTTTCTGGCAAACATGCTAGGTTCAGTTCAATCCATTTTTTGGCCCACCTGTACATTTTCACAAACAAATGGATATCATTGGGTCGTCTTTTGGATCATTAGCCACTTTGCATCTAATTTTGGTCTCAGAGACTCATCCCAGAAGAAATGTTGTACTTCTTTATTTAAAAACCTGCACCATCACATCTGTATTTACGTTGCTGCTTTTGTAGACAATGTCCACTTGGATGACCTAAGGAGGAATATGTCTCTGAGGTCAAACATATTCACTAGATTCATTTTAGGGGAAAAGAAAGATCCTTTCACAGTTCTAAACTATTAACATCTATTCCCTTATCATCTCTTTTCCTCCTCTGGATCACAGGAGGCCAGTAATGCTGATTCTCTGCCTGAGAACCATCGAACACTTAAGGACCACCATGGGCCTCTTCCACTAAAGTGGGGTCTGGGTACCTATCTCGAAGCTGGGTCACATCATCTGTCTGCTCTTGCTTGGAATCTGGCAATAGGGTAACCTTAGTCTTCTGATTAATGGCCTCTCTCTGGGCTGAAATTGCCTATTTTAGCCTTTCAAAGGCATTCTTCAGGCAGCATCATTAGTTTTGTCTTTCACCCTTGTAAGGGAAGCCTTCCTTGAATGTCGGCTCGCCGACTCATATTCGGCATAGCAATACCATGTTTTTGGATCTCAAATGAAGACGATCATCGTACGTTTGCAAAGGCATGGACACTGAAGCTAATGGATTCAAGGGCTAATGTAAGTGACTTCTTTACCATTTCTTGCACCATGGTGCCAGTCTGCAGGCTCCACCTGCACACCCTACCCCAACAGCCCGATATTCATTCTGTTACCAGCAAGGTAGGTAGAGATACCTCAGGTTACACCTGAGTATCATCCGACACAGTATTTAACTAATTGTACTTGGAATGTGGGTCCAAAAAGACAACAGATGAGGGGAAGGGTACTAACAGGAAGAGCGAAGAAATTGCACTGAACTGGTCTGGAGCAGCTTAATTTAATGCTCCATATATTTATACACTAAAATATTCATCTGTGCACTAAAATAGTACTCGGTGTGCATAACTATCATTCAGAATTTTAGCAAGTGGCTATATTTACTTGTAGCAAAAGCCACTTTTATATAATCAAATATAACTACAGGTATTGCTTATGATAACTGCACTCATTGACTAACATTTTCCTTTTAAACATTAGCAAGACTATGGCTAGACCTTAAGCCTAAAAATATTTTCTCTAAGGTCTTCTCTCGTATTCAAAATAAAATGTTCTTCTTGAGTTGTTCCCAGGTTTTCTTTCCAATTCAGATGTCCTATCTACTTTGTTAGTTAGAATAGACGTTTGTTTACTATGAGAACTGATAGATTAGAGAACAGTAATTGGAACTTGGCTGTGGACATAAAGTACGTTGGGTTGGGAGAGAGCTTCCTGTACTGGGCAGACCGGACTGTTGCTTCTTTCAAGGACGTGCAGCTGTGTGATTCTTTGATCGGGGATGGGAACTTGGGGTGTTTACCCGTTCCCAGGAGACGCTGTACCCCTGATTGGTCAAACTGGAGGGAGTTGATGGGATGAAGCTTCCAGAAACGTCTACTGTGTATTAATTATGTGTTTTACGCTATGGTTTAGCAAATCCTGTTCTGGCTTAGTTGAGGGAAGGCCTTTTCTGAAATCTGTTGATTTCCTCTTGTTATGATGTTGAGTTTTATGCTGAAGCACATGTGCCACTTTCCCATGAACCTTAACTTGGTTCAACAGAATCTGACATCTTCCTCTAAATTCCCCTTGCTACTTTTAAAGCTCTATATAGAATATGGAAGTTACTTTATGGAAACAATCTATTTTCTATTTTGTGCTTTATAGCCTGTTATATTTCGCATATTCTTTTTCATAAAGTACACATTTTAGGTTACATGATAACAATGATGTAACGCATGTATCTAACTATTGGATACATTGATTTAATGATTGATTAACTAGTAAATTTGACTAAATTGTGTTCATAAACCTCCATAGTTTGGATACCATCCTCTCTGCCATTTTTGTGGAAATGGAAATATTGTGCTGATTCTAGCTCCTTTCATAAATTTTCAGTCAACAGACAAAGGTCCATATGACCAGTGCTGCAATCTAATAGATGACTATACCTCAGTATTATGGTACCAAAAAGAGCACTGGATCAATTGTGGCAAAGATTGTTTGTCACTGAAGTGTAAGGAGCTAAAATGATTCCAGAAAAAGATCTAGAACTTGTCTAAGTTCAGCGGATGACCCTAAAGTCCATGGTCCAATTTGGAGTATTGGGGGTGTTCCGGCAATTTTGAAGGCAGTTGTGGTGTCTGAAAAGTGAGTGTAAGCAGCGTTGAGGGTCGCAAATTGTGTGTGTTAAGCATGCAGTATCTGTGTTAACACTGTGTATCTTGTGGTGTGGTGTCTATTTTAAGTCAAAGAAACTGCAAAGTTGGACAGAAGAGCTAATGATCTTCTTTGTGTATATTGAATGTTTATGTAAATTCATGTGCACTTGTTGAGAAGTTGAAGTGACTATTAGATTTGTCACAGTTCAGATCCTGGGGTAGATAAATAATAACATGTTTAACTTGTCTGTTGAAGTTTTGTTGTGTTGGTTCGTGAAGTGCCATCGGCCACACAATTGAAAACTGTAATGTTACGTTGCGAGTGTACTAATGATGACTGGTGTTTGTAGATCGCGTTTGTAGATCCTGTTGCGCAGAGGAAAAGATACACTTGTCAGGATGATTTCCCGCTGGCTAAGATGCCACTGTGTGAGTGATAACAATGGAAACCTTTATTCCCCCTTTGTTCCTTTGAGTGAGTGACAACTTTGAATTTCTTTGGTGGAACAGACATGAGTTATTTGGTATTTGTACTTTGCTTTGGGGTTTTTGTAGAAGTTCTGCTTACACAAAGAAATTTTAGAGGAGTTTAGCTGCTGCGAAGTGTTGCAACTATGTCATCAGATGCTGCTTTGGCATTGATTGGTTCGTGTGTTTGCTGCACTGGTATTGGCCATTGCATCATCAAGCGGCACACTCTGAAAGGTTTGCGTATACAATGCTCCACTGGGATTGAATACTGATAGTTCTACGTATTGCATTGTGATTTTCTGAGAATTGCAGATTGTTTAAAATAAAAATTGTTTGCTCGTGATTTGCAAAATGAAATATTTCAGGGCAGTGGTTCTTAACCTGTGATTCTGTGGGGGTCAGCGAAGCCTATTCTGGGTGTCAGCGACTTCTTAGAAAATTAAATAATCAGAATTGAATGATAAAGTGTATATAAATGAAGCAGCAGACATTTAAAAATGATAATTTTAAAACATTCCGTAAATGTGAAGAAATTTGAAATTGGAGGCTACAAACTAAGTTAGTATCCTTGAATTTATTTGTGGAAGCAATACAAGTGCTTCCCCTTTGGGCTTCCCGTTTCCCCCCCACACCAGGGATGGCAGTGGAAGTGCTTCTGCTGCCACTAACACTCCCCCTCCACCCCCATTGGCGATCTGATGACATTGGCACACATGACACACCAACATCATCAAATGCAGCCATGAAACATCAGGGAAAGTTTCAGCCTGTGTGTACTGGCCTTTGGCTGACTGTGTGTGTACTGGCATTTGGGTGGTGATGGATATCGTTTTATCATGTTAGCTGTTTTATTTATTGTAAGCATTTGCATTTGTGATTGTAATGTTTAATTTCTCCATTTTATTCTAGTGCAAATGTTTTGATTTCCTGCGGCTCCTGCTTGCGATTGATCTGTAGTTTGTGTAGTTGCGTGTGTTTGGTAAGAAAATGTTTATGTGCTGTTTACTATAAGTGAATATAATTTCCCTGAATTAAAGTGTTTTTTAAATGGTGTAATAATAACAGCATGTTTAGCTTCTGTTTTTTTGTGTGTGAAATTTCCTTTGCATTTGTGGGCAATGTGTATTCTGTTATGAGTAATGTTTTGTTTGTTTTTCCTTTCTAATGGGATATCATTGGTGCTTGATGTGTCTGTGCAGAGTAGGTGCTGCTGAGTCTGTCTGTGGCAAGTGAGTGGTATTGTTTATTACTTATTTTACACTGTGTGGGTTTTCGTTGACTTATTTGCCCAGTTACTTTTATTAGTAGGGATTATGGCTAGCTGCAGGATTGCCACTCAGCAGGTTGTTAGTATGCTTTTCAAATCTTCCTCTGACCTTGAAAATGAGGCTGACTCTGCATCGGAGAGAGAAGGGGAAGTGCAAGTTTCTGGCAGTGAATTTTCTGTCTGAGAGGATACATCTGATGATAAAGCCACTCTCAGTGTGGAGGAAGTACCACTGATGTGCGGATAGTGCAGCAAGAGGCATCTAGGTTGAGGCCAGGGGCTGCAAGGCTTCCCGTAGGAAGTGCTGAACTCTGGGTTGCCCCAAACATGCTGCAGCAGGCGTTGCCTGCCTTTAGTGGTGTCGCAGAGTGAATACTGAAAGGCTTTTGCCTATAAATGTCTTTCAGTTGTTTATGGACGATGTATTTTTGGATGAGATTGTTGAGAAGACTAATTTGTATGCTGAACAGTATTTGAGGGACAACAGTGCCAGACTTCAGCCCCACTCTATAGCTACCTGGATGAGTTGAAGAAGTTTTTGAGTTTCACTTTTTTGATGGGCTTGATGAGGAAGCCTTTGCTGTCGTCATATTGGTCTACTAGTCCCTTGATGGCGACAGCTATATTTCCTGCAACCATGAGTTGTGATCGGTATTTGCTTCTGCTTCGGATGCTGCATCTTGTTGATAATGCTTTAGCGTTCTCACAAGATCACCCTGATTGAGACCGTTTTTTAAAGATTTGACCTATGTCCCAGGGAAAGAAATATCTGTGGACAAGGCTTTGGTCCTGTTTAAGGGCCAGTTGGTTTTTAGGCAGTACATTCCTAGCAAGAGGGAATGTAATGGAATTAGGATGTCTATGCTGTCTGGGAGTAGGACTGGATATGTCTATAACTTCAAGGTGTACACTGGTAGGGATTCCAGTATTGACCCCACTGGTTGTCCATCCACTTTTGGAGTTAGTGAGAACATTGAGTGGGAACTTGGTAGAGGTCTTTTTAATAAAGGTAGCCATTGATATGGAGATAACTTCTACACTGGTGTGCTATTGTTCATGGAATTGGTCAAAGTGGACACTGTTTGTTATGGTACAATCCACTCTAACCGCAAAGGTTACCCAAAAGAGCTTGTTTGTAAAAAAAAAACTTGAGAGGGGACAGCGCAGTGCCGTGTGTAGTGATTAACTTCTAGCTGCGAAATTTGCAGACAGGAGATGTGTCTACATGTTGATTACCATCCATGATGAAAGTACTTCACCTGGGACTGTTTGTGGTCAGGTTGCTGAAGTGTACAAAGCTCTGTGCATTTTGGACTATAAAAAGCACATGCGTGGTGTTGTTGATAGAGTACCCCTTGGTCTCCCGATAAAAATGATACCTCACTTGTGTCAGTGCTCAAAGCAGAGTGAGCCTAAAGACGTATTTAAAGACCTGCCCTTTTCGACCCACTTTGGTTCACCCTCATAGTCTACACATTTTTGGCCCCTCCCTGTTGCAGGCTCTTGGCCCACCCACACAAGTGAGGTATAATTTTTATCGGAAGACAGAGGGGAACACCTGAGTGGTAGGGCAATTGTGGCCCCCCTCCGATTTCAGAACTTTCATTCACCGAAATGTGAGGAAAATGTGTTTTTTTAGAGAAATCTTGCGGTTTGTATGGGATTCTGGGTTACAGAACCAGGTGACAGCCACACAAGTCAGCCTATCCTGGATTCCCCTAGGTGTCTAGTTTTGAAAATGTACAGGTGTGCTAGGTTTCCCTAAGTGCCGGCTTGTTAGGGCCAATATCCACAGCTAGGCACATTGCAAAAAACAAGTCCGTTTTCAGTGGAAAAATGGGATGTGTCCACGCTGTGTTTTGCGTTGTTTCCTGTTGCGGGCACTAGGCCTACCCACACAAGTGAGGTATCATTTTCATCAGGAGACTTGGGGAAATGTTGGGTGGAAGAAACTTTGTAGCTCCCTTCAGATTCCAGAACTTTTAATCACAGAAAGGTGAGGAAAATGTGTTTTAAACCAATTCTGAGGTTTGTAAGAGATTCTGGGTAACAAAACCTGGTGAGATCCACACAAGTCACCCCATCCTGGATTCCCCAAGGTGTCCACTTTACAAATATGTGCAGGTTTGACAGGTTTCCCTAGTCAGTTTTCAGTGGAAAAATATGATGTGTCCACATTGCATTTTGTGACTTTTCCTGTTGCAGGCACTAGGCCTAGCCCCATAAGTGAGGTACCATTTTTATTGGGAGACTTCAGAGAATGCTGGGTAGAAGGAAGTGTGTGGATCCCCTCAGATTTCAGAACTTTCCATCACAGAAGAGGAAGATGGATTTGTAGGCAACTTTTGAGGTCTGCAAGGGATTCTGAGTAACATAACCTTGTGAGAGCCACACAAGTCACCATGTCCTGGATTTTCGTAGGTGTCTAGTTTGCAAACATGTACAGGTTTTCTAGGTTTCCCTAGGTGCTGGTTGTGCTAGGGCGTTCTGCGTTTGTTTGGGGGAAGTTTTGAAGTTGTGGAGCGAGCAACGAGTTGTACAAATCCTGCAGTAGAATAGGAGAGACTTGCAATGGCTGTACCAGGTGGCAACAAGGACAGCATCAGGGCAGGCTGTACGAAATGTGGATACCCCGGTCATTTGACATTTGAATGTAGGAATTTCTTTCGGGATGACCCAAAACGAGACATTCTTTTAGATGTTAGTAGATGAGGAGCTGGAGGAGGTGAGAAGAGTGCAAGTTACCACAGATAAAAAGAATACCTCTGCAGAGAGTGAGAAGAGTGAGAAGAAGCAAAAAAGAAAAAGAAAAAGAAAGACCAAAACATAAAAAAATAAGAAAAAGATCGCATTCATCAAGTGACAGTTAAGATGATCAGAAGCATAAAAAGCAAAAAGTACAAAAGAAAGAGAAAAAAACTGAGAACAAATTTAAATCCAAGAAAAGCAAACATCACAAAAAAGATCGAAAGAAAAAAAGCGCAAGCGGCATTCCTTATCCTCTTCTAGCACTTCCACATCATCTAAAAGTGACTAAGTGATGAACTCGCTGTGCCATTATTTCATCACTTACATTTTCCAATGGCAGTAATGTGATTTGCTATCTTATTTTTTTCATGCTTTCAATTAAAAGGAAACTAAAAATAATCTTTTCACTCTTTCACATAGACATAATTTGTTTTGTGAATTTTATTTACAATATCTATTGAGTTGAAACAGTACTCAAAAACAAGAATATGCCTTCCAGTTTAAAACACTGAATTGCAATAAAAGCTACAATGTTGATAAATGGTTGTGCTAGGGCCCAAACTCCACTGCTAGGCACATTGCAAAAAACAAGTCAGTTTTCAGTGGAAAAATGTGATGTGTCCAAGTTGCATTTTGGGCCATTTCCTGTTGCGGGCACTAGACCTACCCTCACAAGTGAGGTACCATTTTTATCGGGAGACTTGGGGGAACAAAGAGTAGATTTTGAGAAATGTACTCTAATTCAAATGCTAGTATGGATACTCCCAAATTCAGAGATGTGCAAATAGCCACTGCTTCTAAATTCCATATACCAAATGAATTGCTGCATACCCTATACACAATGACAACCCATTGCAAGGTGCAGTTCAGTTATTGGCTCTGGGCCCCTCAGATTCTTATTGAACCTACAGATCCTTATATCCCCTCAACCAGAAGGGTCAAGCGGACATAGCGGTATATTACTTTTGAGAATCTGCCATACTTAGAAAAAGTTACAAATAAAAACTTAGAGACAAATGGCTGTTTTTTTCAACTCAATTTCAGTATTTTTGTTTTATTTCAAGTGTTACTTTATGTAGGAAAACCTTGAAGAATTTATACAAATTACCCTTTGCTGAAATCAAAATAGAATTGTATATCCTTTTTAGAAATGCATAGCTTTCTGGGGTCCACCATTGGTTTAACACCCATTTCTACCACTAACTAGAAGGAGGTTGAAAGCACAACAAAAGGGAAAAATGGGGTATGGCAGTAAAGAGGTTACATAAAATATTTAATAATTTATGAATTTGTTTGATGAATGCTTATTTTTGTATTTTTTGTATATTGTTTTGTAACTTAAATCATCAAAAATACATATGCTGCAGTCCCCGGCTTCCAGTATAGACTCAGTGGGTGTCCTCAGATACCAATAAAGATTCCCAGGTTCCAATAATGATTAGTAGTGGTCTATAGAAGTCACCATTTTATGAACCACTGTTTTAGGTTGTTGAGAGATTTTGTGAGGGGTGATGTGAGGGTCCCCTCTGGTGAGGGCAAAGAAACGGTACACCAGGAACAAGATCACTAAGAAAGAAGTGGCTTTGCAATTTCCCTGAATTATCTGAATAAAACTGAGAATTTGAGATGAGTGTTATATGATATGAAGCCTCTATCAAGATCAGCACAGTATGAGACTTTGAGTGCTTGGGAGGGTGCTGCACATGCTGAAGATAAGGAGGAGTATCAAACCAGACCTAAAAGGACAGTCTGTCTTCGGATGGATGCTACGTAGGATGCTGAAAAGCAGAGTGGACAAGAGATAGGATTTAGGGAGTTAAAATGTATCCTGTCTCAGCAAATGATAAAGAAATGATAGGGAGGGAAGGACACAGGTTCTCAGTTTGAATCTACTACTAATAGTGTCTCTAGTGATGATTTTACGGAGGACTTGCTGTACTCCTGACCACCCTCCTACAATGTAGTCAAACCTTCTGGTGAAGGTCTTTCAGGTGGTGGTAATGAAAAACAAACATCCCAGTTACTCCTGTTCAGTTCCAGGTAGGAGGACCAACACCAACAGCCCCAGTTGTTGCTGCACCCATCCAGACAGGCCCAGTTCTGACTGCACTGATTCAGACTGCTTTCGTGGTGACAGTCCCCTTTTTAACACAGCCTCAGCTGTCATAAAGGCCACACCCCAGCTACCCCATTGTGACTACCCTAACTGCAATAGCTCCAGTTCCATTGGTTTCAGGTGCAACGGCTGGAGTCTCTGTTACCACTGATGTTCCTAGGACTCCAAATTTGTAGATAGTTGTATGAAATCTTAACTCGTTAACAGGAGTTTTTGCCCCAGAACCCTCTTTAGTGTTCACACCCCTAATTACTCAGGGTGGTGCCGGGCTATTGGATCTAGGAGCACAGACCCAGAGGGAAGGGAGTTCCCCAGGAAGTGGACAAACAGAGAAGACTGATGACAATCAAATAACTCGAATGACTTTAAGGCCCTTAGATATACCTAGATTGGTTGTGGGATTGGATTAACTTTTTTTATGAGGAATTTGGGTACAGAATATCTAGAGGAGTACAATTAAAGTGAACTACAGTTCTTGAATAAGGAAATTACTTCATGTGCTGTGAAGGCCCACAAGAGATTGGGGGAACTAGCAAATGAATTCATCACTGATCTATTTAAGAGGTAAGGCTTACAGAAGAACCTTAGGGTGCAGGTAGATGAAGAAATGATCACCAATGTGCCAAACTTGGGTTGAAGATAGACATTAAGGAATTATTTGTTAGTATACCAAAGTGTAGTAAGTTAGATAAAATAAGGGACAAGTGGGTTAGGAAAGAATTGAAGAAAATGAAGGTGAATACTGGGGGAATATAAAAAGTGACCTCACAGAATGACACTGAGGCAAGTGCCTTCCCTCTAAAGGAAGTGCGTGGAGGGGGATATGTGCATGTGCCCTGGAGTTGAGGTGAACTTTCCACATTTACAAATCAGTTACCAAAATTGAGGGAGAATCCCGACCTGTGGAATACCCAGAATAGTTTGTGAAAATTTTGAAGGTGTTTTGGGAGGATTTTAATACCTTTTTCGACATTGTGGTTCCTGGTGATTTGTGGTCTGAATGGAAGGTGGAGGTTCAGTGACCAAATGCAAAATGTCAGAGAGTAACTCAGGGGAATGTGCCTTCTCATCAGGTGATAGAGAAGTATGAGTAAGTGATAAACGTTTTGAAGGTTAATGTCCCACAGAAAGAGGTTGAAGATAAACCGCAACCAATAAGAGGCTAAGAAGTCGGTGCACACTTTTTATGAGCAGCTTATTCAGAAGTTCAAGCAACATAGAAGTGTGGAAAAGTTAAAACCCCGAAAGGGGACTTATGTGCATATTTGTGTCACAGTTTGTCCTAGGATTAAATTTGGAGATTAGCTTTCACATTCAACAGAATGTGACCTATTGGCAGAGGGCAGAGGAGGCCTTTGGATGAGATACTCATCTATGCCAAGTATTGCAGTGATGAGTTGGAAATGAAGCAGAAAAAGGCTGAGGGAAATGTTTATGTTGGCCAAAACAAAGGGATTTCAGCAGAAGGGATTTCAGAATAGCCCATAAATGGGAAATGCTGTTGGTGCTGGTATTCAGGGAGTTTGATTTCAAGGCAGCTTCCCCAGAAGCTCTGCAACTCTTCATCTGCAACTTTTGCCAAGGCTTGTTGGTGGTTCTCCAACACCACTGACTGACTGCAACTCTCCTTCTGTCGGGGAACATCGTCTGCTTCACTTCTGGGACTTTCCTCCTGCTCTAGTGCTTCACAATTGATTCTTTGTCTCCACTGTCGACCTGGTCCTGCATCTCCAGAAGGGGGGGGGGGGTAGTGGCTCCTTCCCCAGCCGACACTCCAACTCAAACTGGACTTGGTCCCCTTCTTTTGCAGGTCCTCTTCTGCCAGGATCCAGCTTTTGTTTCTTCCAGTCTTGCTTGGGTCTTGCACAGTCCTTTTCAAAGTTTACCTGAGGGTTTGGGGAAAACCAGGTACTTACCTCTTCTCCCCTGGTCGCTGGGGGCACTCTGGTACTTACCTTTTGGAGTTCCTAGTTCCTCCAGCTCCCCTCTACAGATTCCACTTCCTTGGGTGGGGGACTGCCTCTCGCATTCCACTTACTTAGTATATGGTTTGGTCTCCCCCAATGCCTTCACTATTTTCCATTGTTTTACTATTTGTTATTGCTTTCTATGTTAATCACTGACTTCTAATGTGTATATATTATTGTGTTTACTCACCTCCTAGTGAAGTATTGCCTATACCGTAGTTTAGTATTTGTGTTACCATAATAAAGTACCTTTATTTTTGTAACACTGTGTGGTTCTTTCATGTGTGTAAGTGCAGTGTGAATGTAGTGGCATTGCATGAGCTTTGCATGTCTCCTAGATAAGTCTTGGCTGCTCATGCACAGCTATCTCTAGAGAGCCCTGACTTCTTAGACGCTGTCTAAACCTCACTAATAGAGGATACCGGTTCCTGGTATAAGGTGATAACACCATAGGTGCTCACCATACACCAGGTCAGCTTCCTACATTGGTGGTGCAGCGGTGGGATAAGACATTTGCAGTTGCCTTACTTCTCTGTCACTGGTTAATACCATTACTAGCTGCTAGGTACACACTACATTTAGGCCCATATTTATACTTTTTTAGCGCCACATTTGAGCCATTTTTTGATGCAAATGCAGCGCAAACTTACAAAATGCAATTGCATTTTGTAAGTTTGTGTTGCTTTTGCGTCAAAAAGCGGCGCAAATGCGGCGCTAAAAAAGTATAAATATGGGCCTTAGTTGTTAGGATTCTAGTCTCCTAAGTTTGGGTAAGCAAGGGGTCTAGCATAGCTGTTGCTCCAAACTTTTCTGGGAGCCTAGTGTTAAAGTAGTTAGGCACACCGACACCACTCTAGCAAGAAAATGTCTTCGAGGACGCAGCTCTCAGGCCCCAGTCTCTCAATATGAGAGTCTCACCTTCCAAGAGCTTAGGGAGATGTGTGCTAGTAGGAAACTGAAGGCAAGGAGAAATCCCAGCAAGAGTCTGCTTTTTGGCTTACTCCTCCAGGCTGACCAGAACAGTGCTGGTGACCAGGAGGAGCAAGAAGTAGAATCTGACCCTCCAGTCCTAGACAGGGTAGACTTGGGCTACACTGGGGAGGGTCAGGAAGAACCCGGGAAAAACCACAGACCAGTTAGGATCACTGCAAGTAGTGAGAAGAAGGGTAATTCCAGAAGGCCCATGTGTACTCCTAGAGGGTTGGTTCAGAGGGTTTCCAAGAAGAGGGATAGATCCCCCTCTGTTCATTCCCATGTCTCCT